>NC_056729.1:1616542046-1616672046 GCF_019279795.1 Protopterus annectens | reverse complement strand
TCCCCAGTGATGGGAAATGAACAGGCAGTAATTGTTGTGGTTAGACAATTGGCAGGCATTGAGAGTAGGAAATTCTATATAAAAAAATCCATTTGATTATTACACATATTACAGGAGTTGCTGTACACCCCCCACCACCATATTCATGAAAATAGAAGCCAAATGATTTTCATTATTTGGTTAATTAATGCAAATAAGCACAAATAATGACATAACAGGAAAAGTTGTACCATATATTATACTGCCTACAACCAAGGTTTTAAACATTGTCTTTCAGAATTAGTAACAGATGCTTTTTTTGGGGAAACATTTAAACAGATTAGTGCACACAAGCCCTGTATAACAGGCAGAATCAGTTACCATCAATCACAGAAATGACAAACAACTTGGATGGCTTTTTTATTTGTTTTCATTATCCTAGAATACATTAAAATCTGACTGGTGACATGTACACCTATGGAAATCATACACTGAGCTCAGAGATGGGATCACTAGCATATGAAATACAAAAAAAAATTAGCAGAGAACTGCCCCCCCCCAAAAAAAAAAGAAAAAAAATAGAGAGACAGACAGAGAGAAGCAGAGACAAAGACCTGTAGTGACACCAGAGACAAAATGTCACTTTCAACAAATAAACTGTACACGGTGAGATCATAATGGTTTTCTGGCTGAGACAGTTTCAGTATTATCAAGACCTGGCAGGGAGTGGCATTACTGTAATGTTCATGCACACCCAGGGTGTGACAGACGGTGAGAAGCAACTGCAGGAGTAAAAGTCATACCAACAGAGTGAATCACTTTCATTAGAATGTTATGGAATGTTATTTTTGGTTTTCTCTTCTCTTCCGTGTAAACTGGTTTCTTCTTTCACATCAGGTATGTGGTCATCTGCAGTACAAACTAACAAAGTCATAATCCTTAAGAAAAGGCTTGCTTTTACAGCTGGTAAACAGTACAGGGTGGAAAGCACTATTTGTCCAGTTTCCACCCTATGATGTAAGCAGGGGTTAGCCAGTCAGTGTTCTCACATGTATGCATTTAGAGCAATTCTTAGTAAAAGTTCCTAATCTTAAAGGCATGTAGCCATCTTCACATTCTATGTCACGTGTTAACTTTTCTACTGCATGCTTGTGAACTTTTCATCATTATGTGAGAAATGCCATATTGACACAACTCAACACTATAGCAGATACTAGTACCCAGATGAGAAAATTCAATCCAAACTGACTTACAGGATCGAATGGAAAAATATTTAGGAGCCTCAGGAACCATTATGCAAACTTTAAACAAAAGAAAGAATAATTATTTATCAGTGACACAGGAATGTGGAATACGAATAAAGAATTTATTCAAGGTTATTGACAGCATGAAAGAGGACTCACATCTTGGCCAGTTTATAGAATCCCAGTCCTCTACCCAGCCTCTATTTATTCCCTTCTCAAGCTTTATAATTAAGGACCCCCTGTACAGCCTCATAATTAAAAACCCATTGTTATTTTATCAAACATAGCCTATACTTAAATGAACTTCCTGCTGTTTATCAGCACCCTTTTGAAGACAAATCTCTAACATCCATCTGAGTGATTACTTCCAAAACATAACAATGCAGCAGCAGTTTTATCTAAATACCTTTTAAGCAAATGTCATATTCCTACACCTTATTAATGTTCACCCAGACTGTGCCTGCAAATCGTCTGTTATGATCAGTGTAATACCTCAGTCAACAAACTGAAGAAATAAAGTAATAAAAATGCAGATGATTTTACATTATCGTTGCCTTGCCTGATAACCCAGAGTGAAAGGACAGCTCGTAACAATGCAAAATGCCATGCAATTATGCCATATGCTGTAGAAGAATATGAAAACTGCAGAAGCCATTAGCAGTGCCGGAGTATTTATCAGTGAAGTGATCCCACCCTGAACATTCAACCCTGTCATGGAGACCTCTGTGCTTTAAAAGCAATATACAGGGTAGAAACAGTATGAAATAAATGTTAAATGGTGTAGGCAGTTCAAGGACTGCCTATTAGATATAGGTTCATAGGTTCATAGGTTCATACTAGGCTATCTGCCCGAGGGCATTTATAAGCCTAGCCATCGTTTTGTGGCTTACGCCACCCCTTTAGTATGGGGAACTATACCCATTATTTTGCTGTGCCTCTGTCGAGCAGTGACACTGAGGTAATTCCTGGGGTATATCTGCGATCTCCCATCCATTGGTCAAGATTTCTCTTGAACAAGGCCAGCGAGGTGCTCTGCCTCACATGTACCGGGATTTTGTTCCACAGCATAGGGAGTCTTTGGGTGATGAATCTATCCCTCCAGCACGCCCTATTAATAGCCGTGTCGAGGTTTAAGTCTCCGCCTTGTGGCTCTGATGGATCTAGATTTTTTGAGGTGAAGCATATTCATCAAATCTGGGTTTGACATGGCCTTGTATGTTAGGCAAAGGTCACCTCTGAGCAAGCTGTAAACGACTGACTAGAGCTGGAGTTCTTTCAGTCGGGCAGCATAGGACAGATGTTTGAGACCCTTTATCCTTTTGGTGAGGAACTTTTGTGGCCTCTCCAGCTGCTGCAAGTGTCGGGTCAGATACATTCAATGGGGCATTGTACTCAATCATTGGTCTGATGAGTGATGAGTAAAGGAGACTATGACCTCCCTTGATCTAGATGAGAATCCCTTCATGATAAGGTGGGCAATGTAGAAGGACTTCCTAACTACTTTAGCTACATGGGTGTCGAATGACAGACTACTATCAACCTGGGTCCCCAGGTCCCTGTTAACTTCTTCTGTGCTCAGTGGATTGCCACCTATTTGGTAGCTAGGGTAACCTTGTTTTTCCCAAAGGGTATGACTATGCATTTTTGGCATTTAACTTTAGGCCGTGGCTCTGGCACCAGTTATCCGCTTCTGTGAGACCCTTCTGAAGGATATCTGTGTCAGATGTGTTTTCTACTATGGCCCAGTTTGCAGTCATCTGCAAACTTTGTCAGCCATAACCCTCCTGTGTTTGCTTGTACTTTGGAAAAGTAGATGCCAAACAAGAGTGGGCCCAGGACTGAGCCCTGTGGGACACCACTTGTGCCAGGCTTTGAGTCTGACATGGCGCCAGCAACTCTGACCCTGTGGGTTCTGTCACTCAGCCAGTTTGCAACCCATCTTGTGATGTATGGGTTAACATTTAAGCTGATGAGTTTTTCAATGATACCCGAGTGGGGTATTGTATCGAAGGCCTTAGCCAGATCGAGGTAGGCTGTATGGACTGCCTTTCCCTCATCAATGGCTTTGGTGACTGTTTCGAAAAAGTCAACCAAGTAATATAATTAAGAGAATTCCAAGTCCTTCAGGGGGGTGAACAGGCCACCACAGAGGAATCTTTCATTTAGGTTCATAGGTTCATAGGTTCATACTAGGCTATCTGCCCAAGGGCATTTATAAGCCTAGCCCATAGTTATGTGGCTTTCGCCACCCCTTTAGTTTGAATAAAAACTATGCCTATCATTTTGCTATGCCTCTGTCAAGCAGTGACGCTGAAGTAATCCCTGGGGTATATCTGCAATCTCCCATCCATTGGTCAAGATTCCTCTTGAACAAGACCAGAGAGGTGCTCTGCCTCACATGTACCGGGATTTTGTTCCACAGCATAGGGAGTCTCTGGGTGATGAATCTGTCCCTCCAGCACGCTTCTATTTATAACCGTGTCAAGGTTTAAGTCTCCGCCCTTGTGGTTCTGAGGGATCTAGATTTTTGAGGTGAAGCATATTCATCAAATCTGGGTTTGACATGGCCTTATATGTCAGGCACAGGTCACCTCTGAGCAAGCGGTATGAGACTGAATAGAGCTGGAGTTCTTTCAGTCGGGCAGCATAAGACATATTTTTGAGACCCTTTATCCTTTTGGTGAGGAACTTTGGGGCCTTTCAAGCTGCAGCAGGTGTCTGGTCAGATACATTCGAACGGGCATTGTACTCAATCATAGGTCTAATAAGTGATGAGTACAGGGGACGATGACCTCCCTTGATCTAGATGTGAATCCCTTCATGATCAGGTGGGTGATATAGAAGGTTTTCCTAACTACTTTAGCAACATGAGTGTCAAACGAAGGCTACTGTCAATCTGGGTCCCCAGATCTCTGATGACTTTTTCTGTGCTCAGTGGATTGCCACCTATATGGTAGCTAGGGTAACCTTGTTTTTCCCAAAGGGTATGACTATGCATTTTTGGCGTTTAACTTCAGGCCATGGCTCTGGCACCAGTTATCCGTTTCTGTGAGGCCCTTCTGGAGGATATCTGTGTCAGATGTGTTTTCGACTATGGCGCCCAGTTTGCAGTCATCTGCAAACTTTGTCAGCCATAACCCTCCTGTGTTTGCTTGTACTTCAGAAAAGTAGATGCCGAACAAGAGTGGACCCAGGACTGAGCCCTGTGGGACACCACTTGTGACAGGCTTTGAGTCTGACATGGCTCCAGCAACTCTGACCCTGTGGGTTCTGTCGCTTAGCCAGTTTGCAACCCATCTTGTGATGTATGGGTTTACATTCAAGCTGATGAGTTTTCGATGATACCTGAGTGGGGTATTGTGTCAAGGCCTTTGCCAGGTCGAGGTAGGCTGTATGGACTGCCTTTCCTCATCAATGGCCTTGGTGACTGTCTCGAAAAAGTCAACCAAGTTTAAGAGGCAGGATCTGCCTTTGACAAAGCCAAACTGAGTTGGATCCAAAGTCTGCAAGTTCCCTATGTCTTTATTTATGAGTTCCATTATGATCCTCTCCATGGCTTTGCAGATAAGGCTTGTCAAGCTAATGGGGTGGTAATTTCCAGGGTCTGTGGAGGCACCGCCTTATGAAGTGGGACCACAGTCGCCGTGCGCCACTCCTTGGGTACGTATCCTGAGGTGAGGCTAAGATTAAACAGCTGTCCTAACTGTGGGTTTAATTCCTCATTGAGTTCATGAAGCACACAGCCGGGGACACCATCCGTCCCATGGATGCTGTGTTTTTGCCTTAGTGAGGGCAGTTCTCACCTGGGCGTTGGAGATGTTTGGGGGCTACAATCCTCTGGAATAGATATCTCTCCTTTGGGGAGGGGAGAAGTTTGCACTGAACCTGTCAGCCAGTATGTTGGCAATGTGTGTAGGTTCAGTAATTTTCACATCATTTTGAACTAAATCTGAGCATATCTGGGAGTTTCCTCCTAGGTTTCTAACATAGCTAAAGAAGGCCTTATGATTCTCTTTAGAGTCCTTGGCGATTTTTCTCTCAAAATTTGCCTTGGATGATTTTATGAGAGCTCTTAGTTTTTACTTATAATGATCAAAGGTGTCTTACCTTTCAAGGATTTTGCTCTATCTTGTAGTAGCTTCCTCCTTTGTTGTAGAGCTTGTTTATGGCTGGGGTCCACCAGACTGGATGCTTGCCTTTGGTACAGAGAGTCTTAGTTTTGTTTGGGATTGCCTGATCCATGCAGTCCTGTAGGTGCTGGTAGAAGGCATTTGTAAGTGATTCAGCGGTTTGAGTAATGTTTACCACTGGCTCAGGGGCCTTAAAGGAGACCACACTAGTTTTTAGAAGTGTGAAATCGGCTTTTGAGAAGTTTTTCACTGTGGTCTTTTTTGTTTCAGGTGGGGCGGGATGAGGACCTCCAGCGAGATTAGTTTATGATCTGATCTCACCAGTGAGGGGTATACTTCCGGTGTTGAACATTTTGATCCCATGTTCGTGATGATGAGATCAAGTATGTTTTCTCCTCTTGTGGGGATGGTGACTAGTTGTTCCATGGCATTTGAGTTTATGAACTCCAGGAATCTTTGGGTTAGAGTGTTCGGGCTTGAGTAGTGTTCCCAGTCTATATTAGGGTAGTTGAAGTCACCTAGTATGATGGTGTTTAAATGCAGAGACCACCAAAGCCTGAAAAAAAAGAAGAAAGTGAAGGTACGTGCTATGAAAATCTCTTAATTTAGCCATCTTTATTTATTTGTCTGCAAGCTTGGTAAGTGATCTGGTCCAAAGCAAACTGTTTTTAGTTACTGTTTGGGCCACAAAGACAAGTACTATTTATATTTAAGTAGTAACTTTAGAGCTAAGTAGCAAACTCAAAATGTATGTCTTCTGCAGGTGAAGAAAACCAGAACACTCAAAATAAACCCACACAGACATTAGCTAGATATCAGGGTTGAAACTGAGATGTTGCAGATGTAAAGCCGAAATCCTAATCACCGAATCACCACTCACCAATCACTGTTTATTAGGTATCTGGACATATAACCTCACTAACCAGAGACTGTAGGAGTGAACCAGTGAAGATAAGTGTCAAAGGGAAGCTGCGATAATCTCTCCCTGGATCACTGATAGTACAGAACAAGTTTTCAAAAAGGTAGCAAAGCACGCAGCTCATATGAATAGGCAGTTTATATTATTGAGTATCTTATAACAATGCAAACAATGTCAAATATCAGAGTGTAGCAGTTGCTCTTTATTTAAGTAGTGCCACTAGCCCTTTTCAAAATTCTGGTATAAATAGTCATTCAATAGTATCTCCTTTTGTATATAGGCAATATGTGTTTTGGACCAAAATCTATACCCTAATCCCCTATAAATTATATAGCAATTAAAGAAGTGTAGAAAAGTATTTTGGTTCTCTGACAGAATTACCTTTTAGTGAACCATGACTACATGCATTTAGTAAAATGATCGTAAGCCCACTGCTAGCTTTCATGACTTAATCTTAGGATTTTCAACCTTGGATTTTGCTAGAATACCTCACATTTAAGCATCTTTGCTGTAGACTTGCTTTTATTTTACTGGCTTTGTCTGATCTCAGTTTGCTAAAAAGTAACTGAATACAGACCAGTACTTTGGATTTGTCACACAATATATATTAGAACTAGGAGCAATAAAGGGATTTGGTGGGTGGTGTAATGGTTAGGGTGTGTACCTCACAGATACTATGACTCTCACCCTTAAAAGGGAAATTTGTTATGCTTAAAATGGCCCACAAGGGTAGCTAACCTAGTACTTACCTATGAACCTCAAATGTGTAATTTATTAGGGGGTTCGGGTTGGCTTAATGGTTAAAGTGTAGACCTCACAGACACAAGGTACAAGGTTTGAATCTCATCTTTCAGGGAATTTGGCTAGGCTTAAAATAGTCCACAAGGGCAGCTAGCCTAGCACTTACCTATGAACCTATAAATGTTATGAAAAACTCATGAAATGGTTTCACTGGGCTGATGGCTTATTCCCAGAATTCTTGAAGGCATGTGATATCTTCAGTCATGCTCATACATATTTTTAAACTTTCACTCACCGCTGATGAATTTGCGGTACTTTGTGAATCTGCACTCATTGTTCCCCTATCCAGAAGTGCCCTTTTGGTGAAATATCTGACTACATGCAAAATATCTATTATTTGAAACTCAGTGAAAGAAGGCATTGTAATATGAACTGAAGGCAAACATTGATTCACTTAATCTAATCACAGTAATTTGACATGATTTAGAAAAGACAACACTCTTACTGCATTCCTTACCTCATTAGATGCCATTTATTAAAATGTGGACTAAGATAAATTAAACAGAGTTGCAATGAGGACTTGATTAAAATATTCTTGTGGAAACACCCTTCATCTACTGAATGACTCTAACCATCTCTAGAGCCCTAACATAGGTCTTCCAAAATGTCTCCTCAATAGCCCCTTCCAAGCAAGTATCCAAATACCTAACCTCCCATGTCCCCAGTGATGGCCATATTCCTCTTTTAGACTGTGCTGAGCTTCAAACATAATGGCCAATGGTTTCAGTTTTATTTATTTATTTTTATTCCTGATCTTTAACTGAATTTGCTTATTATCCCCATAACCTCTTCAAATCCTCTGTAGGGCTTGTAAGAATCACTAATATGCAATCCACAGACATCATAATCTTCCTAAGGGTATACCCTATAATCATATCCTCTAATATGATAAATACAGATCTGCACTGCCGAAGGTGTGAGATATAAAGCAAACAGTAATGTGTCTGGATCCCCATGGCAGAGTAAATACCTCTGAGATGTATGTTCTGCCTTTTACTATAGCCAAGAAACAAGTATAAACTATTTCATGTAATCCCACCCATGTTATAAGAAGCCCCCACCTTCTCTATAATTTAAAGAGATAGCCCCACCTACCCCTATCAACAGCCTTAGTGAAATGGACATTCAACCAAGTGGAGATTCAGTGAAATGGTCTTTCAATTATTTGAACACACTGATTTCCCATTCAATGAAATTTACACACACACACACACACACACACACATATATATATATATATATATATATATATATATAAATGTATATATATATATATATATATATATATATATATATATATATATATATATATATATATATATATATATATATATATATATATATATATATAGAGAGAGAGAGAGAGATAAAAATCTAAAACTGATATACCATAGCATAGTGGAATAGTGTAAGGACTCTTGGGTTAAATCTTTCTACTTAAATGTTCACTTTTCAGACTATTACAGTTACTTTCCTAACACTTTTAATATCTACCCATGTCAGCGCTGAACTATTTCATGTTTCTCACAGCCTTATAGATAATCCCAGCTTTCTTTCGGTAATGGATCTCCAATTCATAAGGCTCACATGCCATTATTTTCATTGTTTTTTTTTTTTTTTAACTGTAAACAGCTTAATAAGGCTTGTGAATCTATTCATTAGTTTGATGTCATTTTTAAAGCAATCACTAGAAGCGAAAGTGATTTGTTATTAATAGCTGCATCTTCTAAAGTTTAGATTCCTATGCCTTCCTCTGGTTCTCAAACTAAAGACTTTAGTCTCTCTTAAGAAAATACCTTTCAGAGGTGATTAAAATGACATTGAATGCTGACGCAAGGTGATGCTTGTACACAAATACTGTGCATAGCAACACCAACCCATTTGCCTCAGTTTTCTTTTTCCTTTTGCCTGGGGAGATTAGTAAAAAATAATTTAAAAACAAAAGGAATGTAAAGAGAAAGTTGACACACAACTGGAATGTTAATATGACATACAATTGCTGCTTAAATGATCGGTGAGGTTGTATTTCTCAAGGATATATGTGACACCCCAGCAGACAGACTAATGTAGGAAATGCTGGGAGTTCGCTTATGGAAGACTTTCTTAGAGCCACTGAAAAGACCATCTAATAAATGTTTTGTCTGAAATACTAAAGAACACATTATAAATTGTGTGTTTATATACCATATTTACAATTGCACTAAAAATTGCAGACAAACAGGAGTAAGAGACATAGAACTCCACCTTTGCATACGGCACAGAAAATGCAGAGAATGCATATCAGGTTACAAAATTAGGAATGAGTCATGTCTGTTTCTGTGCAAACAGACTGAGAAGCTGTATTCATCAGTCTAGTCTCTGGTATCTTATATCTACACTAAAGTCACATCATTTAAATGATTATGTAGTATGCAGGGAACTCAGGGCTTTAGAGAAGAAATATGATTTACAGTGTAGAAATTGTTAAAATTCAACGGGCACTAAACTGGAATGCAAAGTATTAAGCCCTCCAGATGACAATGTAGCAACTGTAATACAGATTAATAAATGTGGCTGAAAACAGTTTTCAGTAACAAATGATAAGTCGCACCACACTTACAATTTTACTCTTAACTGTAGCTGTTTTTCCAACCTTTTTTAAAGACATTCTTTTTAGGGAAGTATCTTGAAGCATGATGTAGCTTGTTGAGAGATAGCAAGAATCTCCATATTTATTTCTTGTTTTTTTTGAGATTTGTATTACATTTCCAGGTACGTTCTAACATGATCATGGATCTTAGTGTTGCAGGAGAGCTACAGAGAAGATCCAAGCCCAGGCTGAACTCACAATATGGTGACCACATAAAAGGATGAAAAGGAATAACATGGACTATGGCAGGAGATACAAATTGCATTCAAACTTTTTTCTACCTATGATTAATTGTTTCCATTAATTTTTACCCACCTATAACTATGACCAGCTGACCTAGCCTAGGTTTCTGCAAAAAACAAGTACTGAAGGATCAGGGGACCGGGGGGGGGGGGGTTTCCCATTCTTTGTGCAGGGATTGTGCTGTTTGTCTTTATGGGCAGATCCTATCAAACAATCTTCTGGTAGAAACAAATAGAAGTAAAAGTGGCATATGAACTAGAACTGCTGGTTGCTGAGGTAGGAGCTGTTCCGGGTAAAGAGTAGGCAGAACTGTTGGAAGTAAAGAGTGGACAGGACTGCAGCCCCGAACACCAGGTTACAAGGCCACCCACCAACATGGCTACTTTTCTATGTAACAATGTATTGCTTTAATTTATTCACCATCCCAAACCCGAGTTCAGCATTTATCAACAACCAATCAGGCAGAAGTAATCAATTGTTCCTGGCCAGTATTGTATAGCCACATTTAGGCATTTCTTACTGTAACAACCATTTTTTCTTCTCTTTCTCAGAAATATGTGGCAGTGGCTAGGAATCAATAGAAGCTTTTCTGCTCTCATTCTGGGCTTCACAGCTGACCTGGAATGTCTCAGAATTCTGTAGCTCATTGCAGCACATTTCCTTTAGTAGCACTGCGAACCAAACACAGCTGAAACTAGAACCCACCACACTCCACCTCAGAAAAGGAAGATAAACATAATCAGTGATTCATGTTACTTTTTGGCATTCAAGATAAATGAATGGGGCAGTGAACTGGACAAAAAGGGTGATGGCTGTCGGGGTGGGGGTGCTCAGTACAAATATGTAGACCTAATAATGACATTGTAAAGGTAAGTTGTGAGAAACAGTTGAATATTTCATTAGTAAAGGTATAGTACAGTAAGATCACTGAAACATCTTGTGTGAACTACAACTACATTCCCAGCCCCATACTCTGCTTTGGTCACTCAGTTTACTGTGAGATGCACTTTTTTTAGGATCACACTGTGCATGTCAGAAAGTATGAAAAATATGCTGGTCTCATATAAATCAGTTCATTGTGCACGCTCTGGTATGAGTACTTAAAAAAGAAAATAAGTGATTCTTTGCAAATAATTAAACAAAACATAATTTTAACAAGTAAAAGTCATCCAGTATAAGACAAAACAATCCACATTTTGAGCAACATCATCGCAGTGACTGCAGATATGAATGGTATACACACACACACACACACACACACACACACACACACACACACACACACACACACACACACACGCAAAATGGAAACTTAATTAGGAAAGATAATTAGAGTCCCTTAAGATCATGATTATTGTAAAATATAGTTCTGCATCTAGTGCCAGGGTAAAAAAAATCAGTATAAAAATAAGATGAATTATTTTTTTCAAAATGCTGCCACATTTGTAAAGTTAGATTCAAGCTAAATGAATTCTGCAATATGTTCATTTCCTGTACCATAAAAATGAGAAATAGTTTATCCTTTTCTATGTAAATGAAAGGAAAACAGAGAAGAACTGTACTAAACTTGTAACTGAAACATAAAAGTGAACTTTCTGCAGTCTCTCAGAAATGACTGATTTGCTGTAATTAAGTGTTACACAGGCTATGAGACAGGAAAAATAAGGACCATAAAAATTGCTGTCAGCACATACTTCAAAGGAAAAGCTGACCAAAACTGTGAAAAGAAATTAATATTCTATTATGTGAGAAAGAACTAATAAGATGTTCATAGGTTCATAGGTGTGTACTAGGCTAAAGGCCCTGGGGTCTTTACAAGTCTAGCCATAGGATTAACCTGGCACCGTGCCACCAGACCTTAGTTCCCAGTGCCTCTGTCAAGCAGAGCCACTAGAGTTATCCCTGGGGTGAATTTTCTATTTCCCATCCACTCCTCAAGATTTCTCTTGAAGAGGGTCAGCGAAGTGCTCTGCTTGACATGTGTGGGAAGTCTATTCCATAGTATGGGTAGTCTCTGGGTTATGAACCTGTCCCTCCAGTATGTTCTGTTGATTGAGATAATGAGATTGAGGTCTCTGGAGTGTGTGGTGCGGTGGGATTGGGATTTCTTTAGATGTAGCATTTCTAACAGAGCTGGGTCAGACATGGCTTTGTAAGTCAAGCAGAAATCGTTTCTAAGTAGGCGATATGAGACAGACAATAGTTGTAGTTTTTTGAGTCCTTCCATACAGAACAAGTGTTTAAGGCCTAGGATCCTCTGTGTGAGGTACTTTTGCAGCCTCTGCAATTGTTGCAGGTGTCTAGTGAGGTACATGCCAAATGGGGCATTGTACTCGATGATTGGCGTAATGAGGGAAGAGTAGAGGGAGACAATGACCTCTTTCTTCCTGGATGCAAATCCCTTAGTAGTGAGATGTGCCACATAGAAGTACTTTCTGACCACAGTGGAAATGTGGTGATCAAAAGAGAGGTTGCTGTCAACCTGTGTTCCCAGATCTCTTTTAACGTCTTCTGTGTTCAGTGGACTATCATCAATGTGGTAATTCATGGGAACCAGGCTTTTCCCAAAGGGGATGACAGCACATTTTTTGGCATTGAGCTTAATGCCATAGTTCTGACACCAGTCGTTGGTCTCCATGAGGCCATTCTGTAGGATGTCAACATCACTTGGGGAGTTAATAATAACTCCCAACTTGCAATTGTCTGTGAACTTTGTCAGCTAGAGTCCCTTCGTGTTGGCCTGGACTTCAGAGAAGTAGATACCAAACAGGAGAGGACCCAGGACTGAACCCTGTGGGACTCCACTCGTGACTAGTCATCAGTTTGACTTGGAGTCAGCTACTTTCACACTGTGGGTTCTATCTGTGAGCCAGTTTCCAACACACCTAATGATACAGGGGTTGATGCCTAACTTAGTGAGTTTTTCTATGATTCCTGAGTGGGGAATGGTATCAAAGACCTTGGCCAGATCAAGGTAGGCTGTATGAATCACCTTGCCTTCATCCACACCTCTGGTGACTGACTTAAAGAAGTCGACCAAGTTGAGCAGGCATGATCTACCTTTCACAAAAACCACACTGCGTGGGATCCAGAGTTTGGAGATTCCCTAGATCCTTGTTTATTAGGTCCATGATGATGCGTTCCATAGCTTTTCATATCAGACTCATCAGGCTAATGGGGAGATAGTTCCCAGTGTCTGTAGTCACTCCTTTGTGGAGAGGGATGACTGTAGCAGTGTGCCATTCGGTAGGGACAAAGCCTGAGGTGAGGCTATGATTGAACAGGGCATACAGTTGAGGTGCCAGTTCACTCTGTAGTTCATGTAGAACACAGCCAGGGATATTGTCAGGTCCCATTGAAGCTGTATTCTTGGCCTTGGACAGTGCTGTTTTAACCTGTGCAACAGTAATACTGGGTGCCTGGCAATCTACTGGTATTGCGATTGGTCCTTTGAGGGGAGGTAAAGTTGGCAGTGAATCTGTTGGCCAGTATATTGGCAATATCTGTTGGCTTAGTATAAGAGGTACCATTGTGCAGTAGTTCAGAGCAAATCTGGGTATTGTCGTGGAGATTCCTTATATAACTATAGAAGGCCTTCTGGTTGTCTTTACTATCTGCTGCAATTATGTTTTCATAGCTAGCTTTAGAGGATTTGACGAGGGATCTCAACTTTTTGTTGAGGCTGATAAGGGAGTTTTTTCAGTCTTGGGACTTCACCTTATTCTACATCAGTTTCCTCCTTCTGTTTTAGAGTTTCTTTATGGCAGGGGACCACCAGATTGGCATCCTTTTTTTGGAAAAGAGCATCTTGGTTCTATTTGGTATGGCGAGATCCATGCATTTGTGTACATGTTCGTACAGTGCATTGGTGTTTGATTCGGCGGTCATGCAATTATTCTCCATTTGCATGGGTGCTGTAAAGTTAGCCACCTCTGTTTTTAGGAGCTCAAAGTTAGCTTTGGAAAAGTATTTCATGGTGGTTACCTTTGTGGGGGTGGGGGGGGTGGATTTCCAAGGTGATTAGTTTGTGGTTGGATCTAACCAGGGAGACGTTGACTACTGGTGCAGAGCAATGGTCGCCCATGTTAGTAATGACAAGGTCAAGGATGTTGCTACCTCTAGGGGGGTAAGAACGAGTTGGTCCAGGGCATTGGAATTAATGAATTCCAGGAAACCTTGGGCAAGTGTATTGGTACATGAGTAGTTTTCCCAGTTAATGGACGGTTAGTTGAAGTCACCCAGTATTAGATTGTTAGGCTCGAACCTTATATTCTCCAGGGTGCTTAGGAACGTGGAGTGTGAGTCTTGGGACATGGTTGGGGGACCTATAGCAGGCTACGACCTAAATCACTGTCTTAGCCAATGTTAGCTGCACCTGACGTATCTCTGATGTGTTATGTTGAGCTACCAGTCTGGATGTGTGCACATCCTTTATGAATATGGAAACACCACCGGCTTTGGAGCTTCAGTCCAAGTTCTGGGGCCGAAAGGTGTGGAATGAGTCATAGACTGGTAGTGCAGGGGTGCTTTCTTCTGCCTTGAAACAGGTCTCTGTTACAGCACTAATGTCGATGTTCTGCATTTTAAGGAGTGCTTCAAGCAAGTGCATTTTGAGATTTAGACTTCTAGAGTTGAGCAGCATGACCCTCAGACTGCATTTGTTTGTAGCTGTTACAGTGGCAATTTGGTCTTTGGAACACCACCTAAAAAAGGCACTATAGGGGTGGCAAGAACCTTGGCCAGTATCAGGAAGCCAGGGATGACAGATGCAGGCCATCTCTGGCAAAGCATCGAGATCTGTCAACCATGTCATCTCAGGGAGACAGATACTGGATCCCCTTAGAATGACACCAGAAACTTAGCCAATTGTGAAATCAGTCATTTTCTGCTTTACTGTGGTATCATTCTGGGTGATGCTAGGATACTACTCAGGGCTAGGGTCATACCTGCCTGGGCTACATAATCTGAGAGCTCTTCCATATGTCTTTTCATGTAGTCCAGGGAGGTATGTCTCAGGTCATTCACACCCACATGTACAATTACAGAGTAATATTTGTACCTGTTGTTGATGGACCTGAGTGTGTGCATTATTTGGTGGATGTTGGCACCTTACAGGCAGCTGACTGTTACTTTCTCCTTATTCAACCTAGTGAGTGGGACATCAGTGTGCCTCACTATCGAGTCACCTATGACTAGTGTGTTGGGCATGCTGTTTTGCCTTAGGGGCTTTGGTTGAGTACCACTCTGTTTAAAAGAGTTATGTGTCTCGTGATTCTTTTTGTGTTGTGGTGATTGAGTGCATTTCTGCCTTAGGGTCTCTGCTGTTTGGGTGATGTAATATAATTGTACCGGTTTTTCTCCAAATGATGAGCTGAGATGTATGGAACACAAACAAATGTAATATAAAAATGGATTCACTTCTGAATCTTGAATTTCCGAATGATATACTATTGTCTGCCATCTTAATCTGCACTCATGTCTGACTTTTGTATTGTTATCATGCAAGTGGAGCATTTTGTATTTTGTATTTTTATGATTGTCATGTATGTGGAGCTTTTCTCCCCAGGTCTCTGATGAAAATGGGCACCTGATTGCCCAGTCAGACCAGCCCATTTATCAAATATAAAATAAAATTAAGCAAGGGCCAAATACCTGGTTGTCAACAGTTGTTTAAATTAGTTTTAAATACACTTACATTGTCTGATGTATGCATGTGTGTATATATATACATATATATATATATATATATATATATATATATATATATATATATATAGTATATATACATGGGTTCACTTCAGAATCTTGAAATCCTAAAGCTTCGAATATCATATGGTCGAGACCATATGATTGATGTCTCAGAATCTCGATATTCCAAAATAAATCCAACAAAAACAGCTTTCTCAACATTTCTGCAGGAGGACAAGCCCCGCTGTGCCCCCCACACCCCCTCTACTTAAATATACCAACTCCGAGATTGCACTACAGTGAGAAAAATTAAAATCTCCCATTCCGCACTGTATGCAGATCTCCGTTCAGAATTTCAAAGTTCTAACACTTTGATCGTATGGTTTTAACCATATGAAATTCGAAGTTTTAGAATTTTGAGATTCCAAAATGAACCCATATATATATATATATATATATATATATATATATATATATATATATATATAGGTTCATAGGTTCATAGGTTCATAGGTTCATACTAGGCTATCTGCCCAAGGGCATTTATAAGCCTAGCCCATAGTTATTTCGCCACCCCTTTAGTTTGAATAAAACTATGCCTATTATTTTGCTGTGCCTCTGTCAAGCAGTGACACTGAAGTAATCCCTGGGGTATAATCCATTGGTCAAGATTCCTCTTGAACAAGGCCTGCTCTGCCTCACATGTATCGGGATTTTGTTCCACAGCATAGGGAGTCTCTGGGTGATGAATCTGTCCCTCCAGCATGTTCTATTAATAACCGTGTCAAGGTTTAAGTCTCCTTGTGGTTCTGAGGGATCTAGATTTTTGAGGTGAAGCATATTCATCAAATCAGGGTTTGACATGGCCTTATATGTCAGGCACAGGTCACCTCTGAGCAAGCGGTATGAGACTGAATAGAGCTGGAGTTCTTTCAGTCAGGCAGCATAAGACATATTTTTGAGACCCTTTATCCTTTTGGTGAGGAACTTTTGGGGCCTTTCCAGCTGCTGCAGGTGTCTGGTCAGATACATTCCGAATGGGGCATTGTACTCAATCATAGGTCTAATGAGTGATGAGTACAGGTTGATCTAGTTGTGAATCCCTTCATGATCAGGTGGGCAATGTAGAAGGTTTTCCTAACTACTTTAGCAACATGAGTGTCGGCTACTGTCAACCTGGGTCCCCAGATCCCTGATGACTTCTTCTGTGCTCAGTGGATTGCCACCTATATGGTAGCTTAACCTTGTTTGACTATGCATTTCTTGGCATTTAACTTCAGGCCATGGCTCTGGCACCAGTTATCCGTTTCTGTGAGGCCCTTCTGAAGGATATCTGTGTCAGATGTGTTCTCAGTTTGCAGTCATCTGCAAACTTTGTCAGCCATAACCCTCCTGTGTTTGCTTGTACTTCAGAAAAGTAGATGCCGAACAAGAGTGGACCCAGGACTGTGTGGGACACCACTTGTGACCGGCTTTGAGTCTGACATGGCTCCAGCAACTCTGACCCTGTGGGTTCTGTCACTTAGCCAGTTTGCAACCCATCTTGTGATGTATGGGTTTACACTCAAGCTGATGAGTTTTTGATGATACCGCCAGGTCAAGGTAGGCTGTATGGACTGCCTTTCCTCATCAATGGCCTTGGCAACCAAGTTTAAAAGGCATGATCTGCCTTTCAGAAACGCAAGCTGGGTTGGATCCAAGGTCTGCAAGTTGGCTATGTCTTTAGTTATGAGTTCCATTGTGATCCTGTCCATGGCTTTGCAGATAAGGCTTGTTAAGCTAATGGGACGGTAATTTTTGTGAAGTGGGACCACAGTATCCTGAGCTGAGGCTAAGATTAAACAGCTGTCCTAACTGTGGGTTTAATTCCTCATTGAGTTCATGGAGCAGGGACACCATCCGTCCCATGGATGCTGTGTTTTGAGAGCAGTTCTCACCTGGGCATTGGAGATGTTTGGGGGCTACAATCCTCTGGTATAGATATCTCTTTTGCACTGAACCTGTCAGCCAGTATGTTGGCAATGTGTGTAGGTTCAGTAATCTTCACATCATTTTGAACTAATTCTGAGCATATCTGGGAGTTTCCTCCTAGGTTTCTAACATAGCTAAAGAAGGCCTTATGATTGTCTTTTGAATCCTATTTTCTCTCAAAATTTGCCTTGGATGATTTTATGAGAGCTCTTAGTTTTTACTTATAATGATCAAGGACCTTTCAAGGATTTTGCTCTATCTTGTAGTAGCTTCCTCCTTTGTTGTAGAGCTTGTTTATGGCTGGGGTCCACCAGACTGGGTACAAAGAGTCTTAGTTTTGTTTGGGATTGCCTGATCCATGCAGTCCTGTAGGTGCTGGTAGAAGGCATTTGTAAGTGATTCAGCGGTTTGAGTAATGTTTACCACTGGCTCAGGGCCTTAAAGGAGACCACGGCTTTGAGAAGTTTTTCACTGTGGTCTTTTTGTTTATGAGGACCTCCAGCGAGATTAGTTTATGATCTGATCTCACCGAACATTGTGATCCCATGTTCGTGATGATGAGATCAAGTATGTTTTCTCCTCTTGTGGGGATGGTGACTAGTTGTTCCATGGCATTTGAGTTTATGAACTCCAGGAACCTTTGGGCTAGAGTGTTTGGGCTTGAGTAGTGTTCCCAGTCTATATTAGGGTAGTTGAAGTCACCTAGTATGATGGTGTTTGGAGATACATTTATCCCCTCCATTGTTTTCAGGAAGGCCATGTGAGGTTCCTGAGTTTGAGAGGGTGGCCTGTAACATGCTACAAATTGCAGAGCAGTCTTGCCTATGGTTAATTGCACCTGGATGGTCTCAGATGGAGGTGTGGGTGTCCTTTATGAATATATATATATATATTATAACGCATATATATATATATTATAAATATATATATATATATATATGGTTCACCTTTAAAAACTTGAAACGCACATTGTCGAAAGACAACTGTGCGGAAGTAAGTTTTCAAGGTTACAGATACCCGACTAGAAATGCAGCGAACCTGCAATGAATGAATGCACATTGACATTTGCTCGTTACAGATTCGGCATTTTGGGTGTGGAGTGCACTATAGTGGGGATCGGGAAGTGGACCCTTTCCCCACTGTAGTGCAAACTCGGAGTTAGAATAATAAAAGTGGGGGGAGTGGGAAGTGCAGGGGGGCTTGCCCCCTGCATCACACTATGTATTTGATATTGAAATTCGAAAATCAGTGAATCTGGTTTTTGATTTGCTAATTTTCGAACTTCGGTGCAGTTCAGAATGACGATTTTCGTCATTCCGGTTCGCAGAAAGGGCAGTTTGATAGGTTGATTTTCAACCTTGCAAACTTTCAAAGGTAAACCAAATATATATATATATATATATATATATATATATATATATATATATATATATGGGACCCGTATGGATCACCGAAAGACAACATAACTAAAAGAGATTCGGCCGGGCATACTTGCGCGAAAGTGCTTTTCAAGTAATGTTTTATTTTTTTTTTAAACACACTTTAACGAAAGCGCTTTTGTTAAAGTGTGTTCGGTGATTGTGGATTCAGACTACTGAACTTTCGTTCAATAGTCCTAGATCCATATATATATATTTATATATATATATATTTATATATATATATATATATATATATATATATACACATATATATATATATATATATATATATATATACACATACATCAGACAATGTAAGTTTATTTAAAACTAATTTAAGCAACTGTTAACAACCAGGTATTTGGCCCATGCTTAATTTTATTTATTTATTTATTTTATATTTGATCACTGGGCTGGTCTGACTGGGTAATCAGGTGCCTATTTTCATCAGAGACCTGGGGAGAAAAACTCCACATACATGACAATCATAAAAATACAAAATACAAAAAGCTCCACTTACATGATACAAATACAAAAGTCAGACATGAGTACAGATTAAGACAGCAGACAATAGTATTTCATGGCTTAGTATGATGAGAAGTTACAGAAGTCTACAATATATAGAGTGTACAGTAGTAAAGTAGAAAATATAATGTATTTGAATGTATTTGAATTTAATGGAGTTAAGGTGCTTGAACAACCTTTGAGGCTGAGCAAAGGGTTAACAAAGTTATGAAAAAACGTATGAACACATTCATGGAGGTTTGCAATTCTGAATACTATAACGTTTTACTAACTTAGAATAATTATAGACTTCCGAGATGGCTGCACACTGAGTAACAGCTTAATTTCAGCTCTCCCCGTGTGAAAATGGTAACTCAGAAAAGAGAGCCAGTGAATTTGTCTTTTAGGTTAATTTCAGTTACTGACTTGTAAATGCACTGCCTAGATGCCAGCAAAGAAGACATTTAGAGACTCTGAAAGAAATTCAGCCAGAAAAGGTAAGGAGAAATCACTAGCTTAAAGAATCCTGCAGCTGTTCACCAAAAAGCAGTTCAAGCTCCAGCTTTGGTGAAAGCTATACTTTCAAAAATCTAGAGGAAAAAATAAGTCAAATGTGCTCAGATATGATTAAAATAAACAAAATACTGAAGGAGTATATCAACTCAGGTAAGAAAAAGCTGGAAGGAATGGAAGAAGCATTAATCAGATATCTGGATAAGCTGATAAAACTGTAAAAATCAGAGGGTGAAATGAAAAAAAGGCTGGCTAGCTATCAGACTGCTCAAGAAGAGTTGTTTCAAAAAATGGTGTAATTAGGGGACAGAACACATCGTAAAAACCTGAGATTTTTTTACTGTACCAGAGAAACCAGAAGGAACAGACTGCATTCATTTTATGAAAGCACAAATAAGCAACCTGACTGGTCTTCCATGGCAAGAGATGTTAATCAGAAGGGCATATCATGTGTATGCTCCAAACCTGGTGATGAGAAAGCAGCCAAGACCTCTAATAGTAAAGAAGCCATCCTACCAGCAGATAGAGTTGATTCTGACAAAACTGTGGCAGAAGGACAAAGTACTAAAAGTTGGAGACACTAGAGTGTTTGTAGAAAATGATTTATCACTGTACAACAAGCAGAGGAGGAGTAAATTTCTTCCAGCAGTTGGGGAATGTTAAGAAGCAGGTATGAGATTCAAGCTGCTGTTTCCAGCTATCTTCAGAACATTTTTTCCTGAAGGGTCAAAGTCATTTGTTTGATGCAGAACAAGCTAATTAGGAAATACAAAAGTTTGTCCAACAAAAGGTGAAATGTCAAACAGAAGGAGATTCTGCTTGTTATTCTTCTAATAATAAAGCTCATAGCAAGACTATACCAGTGAAACTCTTTCCAATGTTCCAAAGGAAATGCTTGAGAGATAGAAAAAAGCATAGGGGTTGAGTAAAAGAACAGGAGTACTTTGGAAGTGAACCATAAACTGGATTTGGGAGATAGAGATCAGCAGGAAAAAAACCAGGAACTCAGAAACAAATGAATAAATATGGAATTACAAAGCATCAATAACATTTATGAAATATAAAGGAACAAGAATCCTGGAAATATTGGACTTTTTTGACTTTGTTAAACTTGTAGGGGGAATGCAAAACATATGCCATACTTCGTCATTAATGTTTGGAAGAACATTAAGGAGTGGGAAAGAGGAAGGAAAGAGGTAACTGCAAGTAAAACAATTTTGTTCTTAACAGGATTTTTAATAAAACATGACATATACTGCATGTTATAAAGTAAACGTTTTAAGTTATGTTTGATTGTAATAGGGATACTAAAGTAAACATTTGCCTTCTATTCCCCTCTTCTTTCTTTCTTCTTGCTCACTTTTAATAAATCTAGGCATTGTGATGTAAAAAGAGAAAAATGCCTGTTGAAAAGAGTATGATAAACTGATATGCTTTTTCTTGCTTTTGCATAGGGGAAAGATGGATTAAGGTCTTTGGCATGATCTAATAAGTTTTAACAAGAAGCAAATAAATAAAAGAATGTTGAGTTTAAGGAAAAGTTTTCCTTTAGCAAATAAATGTTCACAGTGCAACATGAGAAGCTTGTAATTGAAGGCAACTGTGTTTCTGGTTCTCATGTTTATATGACTACAAGTTGGTAAAGACAATAAAAACAGAATACTCTCTTCTTTCAATAGCTAAAAGATACCCATGGATTCAAGAAAATCCTTGCAAGAATAACACTATTCTTGCATGGAATGGTTTGTGTTCATTTAGCACAGCAGCATGCCTTGAATATTTATGAAGGCACTCTGCTGTACTTCCTATATGGGCATGAACTGTGAACAAGTGCAGAGGGTGTATCCAAGTAGTGCATGGACACTGAACATGCCCCTGCACTTAGAAAGTGAAGTACACCACTTTCTAAGCCAAACTGGCATAATATTAGATATTTACTCTAATATTATGCCAGTATTTTAGTGTCCGCGGACACTGAAAAAAAATTGGCATGAAGAAAGCAAGGCAGGGTCTGTGTGACAGGCTTTGTGACACAACCCCTGCATTGCTAAAGTGCGGTACAATACCTCTGCAACCTGCTAAAGCAGGAAATGTGTGCAAATGCACAAATAACGGGGGATAAATCCCTCAAAAGGTTAAAGCACACATATTGCCCACCAAACATAAAAAGTTGATAGAGAACAGGTCATGCATTAGCATGAATTATTGAAGGGTAGAAGTCTGAAAGCAAATGTATGCCAATATTCCCTTACAGCAGTGCATGTAGACAAAGGTACAAATGATGGGGCAAATAAATAATAAATTAGGGACATGCCTGAAAAGTTGCCCTCATACACTTAGAAAGTTGATAGAAAACAGGATATGTATTAGCAGGAGTCACTGAAGGATAGCAGCCTGAAAGCCAAATGAATGCCATTATTTCAAGATTGCAGTCCTCAATGAGTTGTCAGAATACCACAAGACTCACTTATATAACATAATAAAATAATAATAATATAAACTTTTTTTTCTAGCCTAAGGAATGTTTAAGTAAGTGGGTGAGCATGTTATGGCCGTCTGCTTAACATAGCTTAAACATTCCCGAGGAGATAAATGCAAATATAGATGTGAAATTTTTAAACTGTGATAGTGTGGTGGTTAGAATCCCAGCTTTCCATGCAGGCAACTTATTTTTCTATGGGAAAGTAGTGTTAAAATTATTTTTGTAAACTTAAATTATGTAGGAACTGATTTTGTCAACCAGGGTAGTGTAGCAGGTCCAAAAGTGAGACCTCAGTTTAGAAAATATGTGAAACCCTCATATAAACACAAGTGCCCCATACAGTATAGTCACACAAGAATATAATTTAATGAAAGCACAGAGTGGGATGTCATGGAAGGTAAGCATAAAAGTATAATATGTCAGTAATGATGAATCAATCCCACAATCCTGATACTTTAGAAAAATTAAATTTGAGCGATGGTAAGTAGTGCTCATCTATGCAAACCTGGTGTAAGCATTGCTTACATATTAGTGCTAAGCAATAAGTAGCCCAACTAAGTGAATTTGTGCATTGGTAAGCAGTGCTCAATATCTATCCCTTTAAGCACTGCCAACCTTAGCTAAGCATGTTTGTGCATCGCTTAGCTTAGCTCAGCAAATTCAAAATGGTCCAATGGTGGCAAAAGACAGGAATTTGGCTCTCTTTAAACCTCGCAGGTGGGAATACAGCCATAACCAGTTGTAGCTTATCCTTCCAGGCACTATGGCTGGCATAGGAGAGGGTTCGCACTTTCAGGTGCAACACTGGGTCATTTAGGAGTCCAGGGTCATGGTTGGACTCCTAGTGAAAGACCATGAGGAGAGACTACTACAGGGCCAGTACCAGGGCTCCCAGTACAAAGCGGAGGCCTGGAACTGTCTTACATGTGATCTCACCAGTGCTACTGGCATCCCTTGAACTGGTGAGCAGGTCCAGCACCATTTTGCTGACCTCAAGCATAGGAAGAGGGAGCTCTTGAACCAATGGACCCAAGATGCACAAGCACAGAATGTCCCAAAAGTGTGTAAGTGTCAGTATCTATTAGTGTTCACCAAAGTCCAGCCTGTGTATGTGATTAAGTATGCATAAATGTTTCTTTATCTCCTGTACAGCTGCAGATGAGAGGGCTATGAACATAGACATCCATGCCAGCAGGTTTCTAAAGCTGTGCCAGGAGGCTGGTGAGTACAAATCTAGCTTGTAGTATTCAGGGTAAATGAATAGAAAGGAGTAGAATGTCAACTGCCTGTAGGTTAAAATGTGTAATGTGTGTAATGAATAAATGAGATGTTAGCAGAGTAATACTGATGTACAGGATATCTATCAATAAAAGTGCCAGTACCCTTCAATAAAACTAAAAACCCCAGACTGTTGTGTTTACTTTAGTCTGATCGCTGGTTAGATCAAACCATAGACTAATCACTGTTGATATCCACATTCTGCCCCCACCCCCAATCAAGGAAACCACTGTAAAAAACCTTTTAAAAGCAAACTTCACATTACTTAAGACCGAGGTGGAAAGGTTCACAGCCCTCATACTAAAGGACACCGCTGTCCAAGCTGCTGAATTCCTTACAAAGGCACTCTATGAACACCTGCAAGAATGCATGGATCATGCTATCCCAAGCAAAACCAAGACTCAATCCTCCAAGAAAAGGAAACCAGTCTGGTGGACCCCTGCCATAAACAAGCTATACAACAGAAGGAGGAAACTAGTGCAGAAAAGAGTAAAATCCCAAGAAGGAAAGACATCCCTGATTAGTATCGGCAGGAAACTACGATCCCTCATAAAATCATCCAAGGCTAGCTTCAAAAGAAAAATTGCCAAGGACTCCAAAGATAACCGCAAAGCATTCTTTAGCTATGTCAAGAACCTAAGTGGAACCTCACAGATCTGTTCCGGGTTAGTGCAGATGGCACAAAATACACTGAACCGACTGATATTGCCAACATTTTGGCAGACAGGTTTAGTGCAAACTTCACCCCCCTCTCACCCCCTAAAGAGTCCATAACCATACCAGAAGAATGTAGTGCCCCGGCAATCACTGAAACGCAGGTTAGAACAGCTCTATTCAAAGCCAAAAATACAGCTTCAGTGGGATCAGACGGTGTCTCAGGCTGTATCTTACATGAGCTCAAAATGAACTAACCCCTCACCTAAACACACTGTTCAAACTCAGCTTCTCTACAGGCTATGTACCCATAGAGTAGTGCACAGCAACAGTTATCCCACTCCACAAAGGTCGAGCCACAACGGACCCTGGGAACTATCACCATATAAGCCTGACTAGCCTGGTCTGCAAGGCTATGGAGCGCATCATCATGAAATTCATTAACAGAGTCATTGGGAAACGTCAAACATTGGACCCTACCCAGTTTGGCTTTGTTAAGGGAAGATCATGCCTCCTAAACCTGGTGGACTTCTTTGAGACAGTTACCAAGGCTTTAGATGAGGGAAAGGAGGTCCACACAGCCTACCTAGACCTCACAAAGGCTTTCGACACCATTCCCCATTCTGGTATTATAGACAAGCTCACCAGCCTGAGCATAAACCTCTATGTCATGAGATGGGTTGCCAATTGGCTCATGGATAGAACCCACACGATGAGATTTGCAGGCTCTAGGTCCAACTCTAAACCAGTTACAAGTGGTGATCCCAGGGCTCAGTCCTGTGACCCATCCTGTTTGGTATATACTTCTCAGAGGTACAAGCAAGCACAGGAGGACTATGGCTGACCATGTTCACAGACAACTGCAAACTGGGGGCCATAATTGACTCTCCAGCTGATACAGACATCCTCCAGAAGGGTCTCACTAAGATGGATACCTGGTGTCAAAATCATGGCCTCAAGCTAAATGTCAAAAAGTGCATAGTCATCCCCTTTGGAAAAAACAAAGTACCCATGAACTACCACATACGTGGTAGTCCCCTAAATACAGAAAATGTAATAAGGGATCTGGGGACCCAAGTAGATTGTAATCTCTCCTTTGATAATCATATTGCCAAGGTGGTTAGAAAATCCTTCTATGTGGCCCACCTAATCACAAAAGGGTTTGCATCTAGAACAAAAGTGGTTATTGTGCCCCTCTACTCATCACTCATCAGACCCATCATAGAGTACAATGCCCCATTTGGGATGTACCTTACAAGACACCTGCAACAGCTGGAAAGACCACAGAAGTACCTCACCAAGAGGATTACCTGCCTAACATACAAGGCCATGTCCAACCCAGAATTGATGGACATGCTCCACCTAAAAAAAACAAATCCCTGAGAGCCACACGCTCTAGGGATCTTAACCTCACCACAACGATAAATAGGATATGCTGGAGGGATAGATTCCTGTCCCAGAGACTCCCCATGCTTTGGAACAGGATTCCAGTCTATATTAGGCAGAGCACCTCACTATCACTCTTCAAGAGAAACCTTGATGAGTGGATGGGAAACAGAAAATTTACCCCGGGGATCACTGCAGTGTATCTGCTGGACAGAGGCACAGGGAACTAATGGCTCTGCTGGACCAAGGCACAAGGAACTAATCTAAGGGGGCAGAGAAAGCCAACTCATTCTGGCTAGGCTTATAGATGCCCTCTGGCAGATAGCCTAGTACTTACCTATGAACCTATGAACCTATGGTATGAGGTGGTATGAATCTAAATGTGTACAGGTTCTGCACACCAACTATGGCACTGACAGCATGAATTAATTGAGGCTCATCTGACAAAAATTGTGGAGCTGTAAAACAGGAGATCAACTATATGAAATGTTCCATGCACCAAGAGCTGATCCCTGAATAGTAATCTGTAAACTAGCATACTGTATCCCCTACAGCAGTGCTCAGTATTAACCATTGCTTTCCAGATTGTAATATATCAAAGTATTAATACACAGTAAAATAACTATCTGTCATGCAAGAATGTCAGAATTACAAGTTCAGATTGACCAACCAAGAGAGTATTAGGCAGAAAACAGTCAAACAACAGACAGCAGTTCCTCAATAGCTCATTATGTTGAAACACAACCTTTTTGCACAAACAGGCACGGTTCAAATCCTGGGAGTGGCAGTAAGCTCTAGGCATAATTTCACCCAAATATATGTGAATATGTGTAGAAAAAGTCAGGTAGTGTTACCAGAAATTTCCTCCACTGGTCTGACAAGTAAAGAAATGTTTCTATTAGCTGTAAGAAGGCTGTACTAATGCACTGTGTAAAACACTTCCACTGTCCAACCCCAAGGTTGCAAATGACGGCAAGATAAGTACATACACCAAGTGGTTTCTCCCAATAAATGTTCCTCATGTGTCATGCTGTCATGGCTAGTGTACACTGCTGCCAACACCCAGGGTGATAGACAGAAATCCAGGTGTTGTATGGCAGTAGCACACACACACACACACACACACACACACACACACACACACACACACACACACACACACACCATGAGTGCAAGGCACCCCTGTCAGTGTCACATATGTAACCCTGAATATGTGAATATGTGTAGAAACAGTCAGATAGCTTTACCAGAAATTTCCTCCACAGGTCTGCCAGGTAAGGAAATGTTTCTATTAGCTGTAAGAAGGCTGTACTATAACACTGTGTACAACACTTCCACTGTCCAACCCCAAGGCTGCAAATGACAGCAAGATAAGTACTATACCAAGTGGTTTCTCCTGATAAATGTCCCTCAGGTGTCACACTGTCATGTCCAGTGTTCACTGCTGCCAATACCCAGGGTGACAGATAGAAATCCAGGAGGAGTATGGCAGTAGCACACACACACACACACACACACACACACACACACACACACACACACACACACAGCATGAGTGCAGGGCACCCCTGTCAGTGTCACATATGTAACCCTGAATATGTGATTATGTGTAGAAACAGTCAGACAGTGTTAACAAATATTTCCTCCACAGGTCTGCAAGGTAAGGAAATGTATGTATTAACTTTAAGAAAGCTTTACTAAGACACTGTGTACAAACATTCCACTGCCCAACCCCAGCCCATAGGTAGATGTAAAGTGAAGTCATGACTGGATAGTAATGAATAGACTAATGATCAGTAAAGCTGTGAACAAATGAAGCATATAAAGTTGTTAATTATCATCTCTCTCTCTTCCCCACCCTGTCTGCACCAATAATTCATACACATAATCAATGGGTATGTTTTTCTCTAAAACTACTGTTGGGACATGTGTCCTACTGTTCTACAAATATTGAATCAATTGATTATTAATGTTCCCTGTTCAAATACTATCATTTGGTGGCCTGTTGCTATAAATGTAACCTGCATGCTGTTATAATGCCTACTCTTGTTCCAGTTATGCATTTGTTCTGTTCGCAATGCAACTGTTCCAAATCTGTTGTTTTGGGTTAATTGGAACACCCATGCATACTGTTAAAATTAATTTTGAAATGTTTTGTTCATGACTAACCAACATATGTTGTAAAACCTCAACATCAGAGCACGTCGGGGAAGGCAGATCCTGGTGGATCCACATGTCCTGCCTCATCTGGCCATGGCACCAGGCCCCAGCATGTCTGGGACCCAACCCGTGACATGCTTGTCCGCTGGTCCTGCACCACCTTCAGGTGGAGCAGACACAGACAGGAAATTCTGACCCATAGCCAGGTCCATTGTAGCACCACCCGAAAGGAGTTTGCTGGACAGCTGTCAGATTGAGGCCCACCTGGTGCATCTTGAGGGTCAGTCTGCCCATCCTGTCCAGCCCTCAGCACAACCACCTTTGGGGCCATGAAGGTGCAGTGGTGACTGCCTATGGGTGGGGACCTCAGTCCCAATGTATCCATTTGGGGCTCATGGGTGTCTGATTCCTAACCACCCTCCCTGTCCAAGGTGTTTGCCCCCCACATGTGTCATATACCACCCCTGTCTGCTGTCTTGTCTGTCTTCCTACACAACTTACCTCCCCAATATACCTGCTATCCTCCCCCAACATCCCACTCTCATGAAAAAAAGGGCATCTGTTCCCAAGAAAATAAAATTTACACCACATACATAGCTATCCATTTCACACACGTGTCCACTGGACACATGTAATCTGGTCCAATTGGCTTGACAACACATTACTGTTGTTGTCACCCCACTCTCAGGAGTTTGAGTATCCAAATTCACCTCCAAATTCTCTAGAAATTCATAGCTGTTGCTGTAGATGAAATGGACAGCTAAGGACCTTTCCTACACCTGTCCTGCACATCCCTAGATACCTTTCATACTGTACTTCCCTCTGTGTGCACCTTTTTTCTCCACTTTCCTATCACCCCTTTTTCTTTTCTTTTAAAGAAATTAGCGTGGGGGTAAGTGGGAATAAGCAGTGGTAATTGAAGATAAAACAGATTAACTGTAGCTTGGCATCGCTTACCGTCATGCAAACCTGCTTACAACTGCTTAAAAGTGCCTTAATCACTCTGTATCCATCAGTCCTGCCAAGTCTTGAACCCCAGAATGCTGTGTTGTCAATCACAGCAACATACTACTACACCATCTGAGCAGTGCCAATCTATAATGCTTTAAGAAACATATCATGCATTCTGGTCATTTATCATTAAGGAAAAAAAGAACATCAGCTCCCAGTCTCAAATCCATGACCCTGTACACAATAGCCAGAGCAGTGTACCACTACAGCATCTGAACTGCAAGAATTGATGCTGCTTTTTCAAACATATCACGCAACAGAGGCATACAACATTAGGGAGAAAGCTCTGTGGAATCATTCATTTGTTGTATATTGACATATACACATATAAATATAAATATATATATATATATATATATATATATATATATATATATATATATATATATATATATATTCCATTCTGAAGCCATCTGAAACATCAAAAAAAAAAAAAAAAAAATCAAAAAAAAAAAAAAATGAAGAAGATCTGAAAAACAAAAAATCTGAAAGCCCAAAATCCTGAAATATATAAATATATATATATATATATATATATATATATATATATATATATATATATGTGTGTGTGTTGAAACATATAAATGAAGTAGTGGATAAATAATATATATATGCATATATAAATATATAAAGGAAGGGAAATATATATATATATATATATATATATATATATATATATATATATATGTACATAACATGCAGTGCAGTCAGACCTTAGAACTATCCCTCTCAACCTCTTAGTGCAAGACACCTGTACAAAGGCTGTAAAAAGGGCAGGGATGGGCTAGATATAGGGACATATTTCAGCTATCGCTGTTAGAAACAAAGACATTTGCTACAGCTACAGGATGCGTTTCAGCAGACAGTTACTGAAGGATATTAGGATAGAAACAGAAATGTTATGTCATTATTTACTGACATAAATCCTTAGATCATCACAGTGATTTACCAAATACAAATAAAATGTGGAACAGAACAAAAGTATGGGCCAAACATCTGGACATTCTGTGGAAATCCTGGCAGTTGAGAGGTATACTCAGAACCCCTTAGTGCAATGAAACTGGACCATGCCTGACAAAGTGGAGGGACAAAAGCATGAAAATAGGGACATATCCAAAGTACATGCGTAGATAAGCTGAGAAAGTTGATGTAGTAACACTGTATGTCCTAACATATATTGACTGAAATATCACAAGTCTGGGACTCAATAGCTTAACATTAGTTAGTGACCTCAATCCCCACATCATCCCACTCTTGTGTCAGGAATATATAACAGTTATGAGGATCCAGACCAATGATATCGGCAAGACAACTGGACATCCTACGAATGTGTGGACATAACATAACATTAGGGAAACTATACTCAGCTAATAAGCAACATCCAAACTACAATCAGACTGTCGTAACACTACCCAAATCCAGCTCTGGGGCTGTATACATGCATTTTCAAATATAACAGCCACTATAGGGATGCAACATTAGTGGAAAACAGATACTGGTGTGAAAGTGCATACCTACAACCAATTGCACCACAGTCACAGTGACATACCAGTAAGCAAACTGAACACTACAGTATAATGATTCTGTGTGCAACAATATCCCATTTGCCACTCACACATTGCCCCTACATATACTGCCCCAAGTCCTAGTGTAGTGGAAATCTTGAGGTGTTACAGGACATGTCACAGTCTGCCTGTGCAAATATATACAGGCGATAGGGAACAAGAAACCAGAACAGAATGCACAGTCAGATGGAAAGGGCCCATGACACTCACATGTACCCTCTTCCCTACACAGCCCAAATAACATGTACACACTGCACTGCTGCACAATCCTGACAGTCTGTTAACAATTTGCAGACATACACAGACTTCTGAAATGTACAGTTTCCCACAGAATGTATAGGCATAGGACTCATATCTATGTCCACTTCCTTCTTACATGTCTGGGGGGGTCTATGACATCACTGGGATGTTAGCAGGAATGAAAGCAATAAATAATGATACTACATATCTCTGAACCTTTTAGTGCATGACATCTGGACAAAGCCTGACATAACTGGGGGGACAGAGGCCCAAACATAGGGGTATATTGGACATATTGCTGTTATAAAGTTAGACAGCTGCTGGTGTTACTGAGTTTGTTGTTACATATATTTTCTGAGGGATATAAAGTCAGTAACACCAATGGATGTTAGCATGTACTGATTGCATTTCCCTGAGTATCCTACTGATTAGCCAAGGACAACGACTGTCTGGGGAACAGACCAAACATATGAGCCACGCATTTGGACAGTGTCTAGGCCTCTGGACATTGTAAAGGTATAACCGCAGTCATGTAACAGAATGGAACTCCCCTGACAGCTGCAAAACATGTCACCCAGCACCTTATGAAGCACAGTAAGGCAAACACGACACTCCCCCACATCAGCTCTAGGCAATTACCCATGTATATTCAAATATAGCATGCACTGCAGGAAGGGAACTGTAGTGAAAAGCAAATAGTGGTGTAAAAGTGTCCACCCAAAAACATTTGCACCACAGTCACAGCAACATACAAGTACCCAAAATGAACTCCAGAGTACAATGACTGTCTGAACAAACATATCCTGATTGCCAGTCACACACTATACTGACCAAAATCACAGTGTACTGGGAATGCTGATGTGTTACAGGACATTTCACAGTCTGCACCTACAAGCATACAGACCTGATGGACCGCCAGTAGCCATAGCAGCAGGCCACAGTCAGATAGGTAAAGGATGTATGGCACTCACATCTGCTACTCTACCTACCCAGCTCTACAAACATCTACATACAACACTGCTGCACAATCTTGGCAGTCTGTTCACAATGACCAGACATACATAAGTGTCATATGCACATATTTCCACAGAATATTCTGGGTATGGAATCATAATCCTGGTCACTGCCACATACCATGGCCAGGAGTCTGCTAGGCCACTGGGATGATAACTGGAGTGCAGTCAGTAATTAATGATATACCATACATCTGCACCTTGTAGTGCAGGACATCTGGACACCGCATAATGTACTTGAGGGACAGGGGGCCAGAAATAAGGACATATCACACATAATGGTGTTACAAACTGAAACAGTAGCTGGTGTTCCACAAGTTGTTGTAACATAAAATCCCTGATGGATATGATGTCTGGAACACCAATGAATGTCAACAGTTAGAGACTACAATCCTCAGATCATCCTACCGACCCCACAAAAACAGATGTTGTTCAAGGAACTGACCAAACATAACAGGCAAACCTCTAGCCACTCTGTGAGCATGTCATTTGAGAGGTATGTCAGAGGCATATCACTGTCAGATGTCAAGTCACTCAGTAAATGCATGTCCAGATGAACCCTGTCAATCTAGCAACCCTCCATGTGTATAACAGCAGTAATGACATACAATCTGTACCTAATTCTGGAGCTTTGTCTCCCATGTTGTTGGGCTAACTCCACATGTCATGTGAGGTATTCCCACCTACTGTCTGTGAAGCTGTAGCCCCCACAACTGCATAATGTCCCCTGCACAGGCAAGGAAAAGGGGCAAGGCCACATGAAGGACATCCCATATATTAACTAGCAGCAGTGTCCAGGCCCACACCACAATACTATGTGGGCACCTACATAGCTGTATGGCTATAGCAATACCTGACAGGAAAACATCAACCCCTTCTAGGTAGCATGAACACCTGTGGTGGACAGCAGCAATACACAACTACCATCATAGGTGGAAATAATCACAGGTCAGGCCAAGAAGGAACAGATGCCTCACTGGCAGCCATATCACCTTGTGCTGCACAAGCAAATAAGGTCATAGGTGATGTGCATTAAGGCTGTCTTTAAGTGCAAACTGGATACATCCACCAAGGCCAATCACTAGGTCTTCCAGACATGTGTCTACAATTTCAGAGGCAACACACATATCTGCTCTGTAGTGGTGGTCAATAACACCATATACACATATGCCATAGATATAGGCAACTGGCTGCAGACAGGTGAAATGTAAACTTCACCCCCCTGTCCCCCCATAGGTACACATGTGCATGCATAGCACTTGCCCCCTTCCCCTCATGGTCAGGAAGCTGGTCTGTAATGCCCTCTCAAAGCCAACACATAGAGATTCCTGGCTGCATCCTACTTGAACACAGGCATGGGCCCTCAGACCCATTCTGCAGTGTAGTCAACCACAGCCTGAGCACCAGTGTCATCCCATCTACACAGAGGACAGACAGAAAGTTGATATAAAAGAGGTTATGCATTAGCATGAATGTTCTGAAGGATACACATCTGAAACCGAAATGTATGCCATTATGTCATGACAGCAGACATTAATGACATGGCTGAAAACCTCAATACTCTCCATTTAGTATAATAATATAATATTAATATGCAATAGGAGATAAATAAAAACATACAGCTCAAACACTCAAAACAAGGTAGTGTAGTGGTCAGAGTCCCAGCTTTGCATGCAAGCATACACAGTTTGAGTACTACAACAGGCAATCAAATTTTACATGGGAAAGCAGTGTTAGAAGTACTATTTTCATATTAAAATATGTGGTAAGTTATTTTGTCACCCAAGGTAGTTTAGCTGGCATAAAATGGAAGTGTGAGTGCATATAATATGTGAAACCACCCATGTATACATGTGTCCCATACAGTATAGTTACACCCCTTGCCACTGTAATGGAAGCCCATTTTATATTTTATAAGAAATATATAAAAAGTATGTATATAAAATATAATATAAAATTATGCTATAATAATATTATAAGGATATAATATCATAACATTATTGTAATAATAAGAATATAATATGATTTGCCGACAGCCGAAAGACCGATAAGGGTAATGTGTGAGCACGACTCGGTAAGTGTGCGATAGTGACGGAGTTAGGAGCGGTCAGGTAAGTGTGCGATATTGTGGGATTTTGGGTTAGAGTGTGGGAAAGGTGAGTGTGTGGTAGTGTCGGAGTTAGGGTTCAGGTAAGGAAAGTGTGTGATAGTGACGATCTGTAGTTTAGGGACGGGTTAAGTGAGTTAGGGTTAGGGTGCAGGTAGGTTAAGTGTGCGATAGTGACAGTCTTTAGGTGTAGGGGTGGGTTAAGTGAGTTACGGTTAGGGTGCGGGTAGGGTAACTGTGCGGTAGTGTCGGACCTTAGGGTTAGGGTTTGGGTTAGGGTTAGTGGATATGTCATTGTGTGTCATGTGCAGTTTACGTTGTTTGTGTCGGGGTAATTGTGTTCGGTTTTGTGAGTTGTCGGTGTTGTGTGGTTTCGGTTATTTGGGGTCGGTGTTTTGTGTGTCGGTGAAGTGTCGTTTCGGTAATGTAAAGTAGACCCATATACATATATATATATATATATATATATATATATATATATATATATATATAAGATATTTTATAAGAATGAACTGTGAGCAATGGTTAGCAATGCTCAGCAGGTTTAAGCATTGCTCAAACATGAATGCTATGCGGCAGGTATCTCAGCTAAGTGTCCATGTCCATGACATTGGACTATGTCCATATGTCACATAGTCCAACACTCTAATCTGTCTATACTATCCCTACCACTATTGTTTCTGCCCAGTTAACATGATTTTCTCAAATGCATGACTCCCCAGTGTAGAGTTATACACAATGTAGTCTCTACCTGTTTGTGCATTGCAAACAGAATGTACATATGTAAATAGACATAAACTGAATAGTCAGTATGGCTTTCCATCTCTCACTAGACTAGTCAAGTATAACAAAAGCATGTACCTCACTTGGTATACTATTAGCATGGTAGTCAAATACCATTTTAATGTATATACTGCTGTGATGTCCTATCTGTCTTGAGGAACTTCTTCTCTAACTCACTAGATATTAAATGTAGAAGGTCAATAATTTCTCTCTCTCTTTCTGTCTTTCATCTCCCACTATATAGAAAAATAGTGAATACTGGCTCTTTTCCTTCACTTTGTATAATATTTTAAATTTGTACTACTGTGATGTACTACTTTTTTATATAAATGACGTTACAATGTCCTATTTTTTGCTATGTAACGGAGCTTTTCTCCCTGGGCCTCCGCTGAAAACGGACATCGTCCAGTCAGACTTTCCTGGTTAACAAAAACTAAATAAATAAAATAATAAATAAGTGGATGTGCACTGTGGTAAATGTCACTAAGGGAAGTCAACACAGATTAAACATCTGTCCATTTAACCATGTGTTGGCATCACTTAGCATCGCACAAACCCACTTGCAACTGCTTTAATCATGCTGCTGCCAACAGCTACTGTTCTGCCTAGCAACAGAACAATCACCCATGTAAGTCTTGAACCCAGGGCCCTGTACACCATAGTCAGAGCAATGTACCACTACACCACTTGAGCTATAAGGACTGCTGATGCTTTTTCAAACATATGCAGTATAGTCATTCAACAGCAGGAAAAATATTCTGTAGAATCAGTCAGGTTTTATATTTATACATATACACATGTATATATGTATGGAGATGCATATATATGGAAAATATATACATAATATAAATAGAGATGTACACATAAAATATATACATATACATATATATAACTAAATATATATAACTAAATATATATATATATATATATATATATATATATATATATATATATATATATATGTGTGTGTGTGTGTGTGTATTCATAACATGTAGTGGGGTCATACCTTACAACCATACCTCTCAACCTCTTAGAGCAAGATATCTGGCCAAAGGCTGTCCAAATGGGGGACAATGGGCCCAAATTAGGGACATATTTTAAATATTGCTCTTATAAATATAGAATTTTGCCAGAGTGACAGGGTTTGTTTCAGCATACATGTTCTGAAGTATGTGAGGTCTGAAACTGAAATATATGTCATCGTTTGTTGTCAGAAGTCCACTGATAATCACAGTGATTTACCAGGGATATAAAAATAATACATATGTGGAACAGACCAAAAATATGAGCAATAAACCTGGACACACTGCAGCAATCTGGACAGTTGAGATGTAGGCTCAGAACCCCTTAGTGCAATGAATCTGGACCAAGCCTGACAAAGTGGGGGGAGAAAGCCTTGAAAATAGGGACATATCTGAAATACTGGAGTAGATAAGTTGACACAGCTGCTGCAGTAACACTCTCATGTCTGTGCTAACATATATTGACTGCGATAGCACAAGTCCAACACTCAATTACTTTTAACTAGTTAGTAACTGAAATCCTCACATCATCCCACTGATGTGTCAGAAATACAAAAGACTTATGGGGGCCAGGCAACAGTACATCCTACAAATATCTGGACATAACATCACATTAGGGAAACTACACTCAGCTGCTAAGCCTGTCACCAAGCACTGTCCAAACTACAGTCAGACTGACACAACACTAACCAAATTCTGCTAGGCAGAATTCCATATATATTAGCAAATATATCAGGCACTACATGGATGTAAAAGCACTGAAAAACAGACACCATTATGAAATTACATACCAACAACCATTTCCACCACAGTCACAGTGACATACCAGTAAGCCAAAGGAGTAGTACAGTATAAGGACTGTGTGAACAAAAACATCTCAACATGTTTGCCACTCACACAATCCCCCTACATATACTGGCCCAATTCACAGTGTAGTATGATGTCTGACCATGGTATGGGGCATGTCTCAGTCTGCCTCTACAAACATATACAGCAGATAGACCACCAGAAATGGGAGCAGCATGCACAGGCAGATAGAAAAGGAGCCAATAACACATACATCCACTCCACTCCCTACACAGGCCAAATAACATTGACACACTATACTGCTACACAGTCCTGACAGTCTGTCGACAATTGCCAGAAATACATAGACCTCTCAACTGTACAGATTCCCACAGAATGTCCAGGCTTTCCCCTCATATATAAGGCCTCTTCCACATAACATGTCTGGCAGTGTGATACATCACTGGGATGATATCAGGAATGTAGGCACTAAATAATCATATACCATACCTATCATCCTCTTACTGCATGACATCTGGACAAAGCCTGACATAATTGTGTGATAGAAGCCCAAAAACAAGGGCATATCTGAAATTTTGCTGTTATAAACTGAGGAAGTTGCTGGTGTAACAGGGTTAGTTGTAACATATTTTTCTGAGGGGATATGAGGTCAGAAGCACAAATGGATGTTAGCAGTTACTGACTGAAATCCCCATTGTATGCTACTGATTTTCCAAAGACAAAAAATGTCTGAGGAACACACCAAACATATGAGTCCACACTCTGGCCATTCTGTGAATAGCCCTACAGTTGAGAGTTATGTCAAACACATAACACTGTCAGAGTTAAAATCACACAGAAACTCCATGTCCACACAAACCCTGTTAGACTAGCATTAGTCCAAATGTATAACAGCAATACTTGTATTCCATCCCTATGTCTGGGACATTCACCCCCATTTTGTTGACCTGTCTCCACAGCTTTGGTTGTAACAGGTATTTCAAAATATCTTCTTTGATGCTGTTGTTCACACACCTCCATGAAGTTCTCCTCACTGGCAAGGAAAAGGGCCAATGCCCACATGAAGTACTCAATTACAGGACTCAATTACAGGAGTGTGTTGCCATGCCATTGGCTATATGAATAACAACACAGCTGTTCTGCATGCAATTAGCAAGTGGGGGACAACAATTGCTGCACAGGCCATCAGCTGCTCATGAGCATTACCTACAAAAGGCAAGCTGCTGCCTATGCAAAACAGAAGTACACCCTACATCCGTGGGAGAGAGAGAGAGAGAAAAACAATGAAAAGAAGAAGAAAAAAACAAGCAGGATATAACCACCTACACTTGGGGAAAAACAGGTATGTCAAACAAGTAAGCATGTAATAGACTGTAGTAAGGGGCATGTAAGAATGGGAAATAGGAAGTTTAACATTTATGTCTCAACAAGACTTGCTGTACTGATATATTGCTAATCAGAACCTATGGCCATAGCATCTGGGTCTGTCTGCAGTGACATAGTTCATAGGTCAAGCCCCTGAGTCACCCCAGGAAAGGATGGCTCACATATGACTACTACTGGAGTGTGTGTGTGTGTGTGTGTGTGTGTGTGTGTGTGTGTGTGTGTGTGTGTGTGTGTGTGTGTGTGTGTGTGTGTGTGTGTGTGTGTGTTGAACAATACTGACTGTGTCATGGCTAGGCCAGCTACTGAGATGTCATACATATCCATATCTTACTTATGAATACAACTATTATATACTTGTATACTTGTTTGTCTCAGAAATGTGAGAGACCTATACATGGTATTTGCATAGTGCAGTACTGTTGCCGATGTGTTTGTTGAACTGCATGTGATATACTGAGCTCATACCATGTAACTGTTCAGTGTTATGCACACCAACCACATGTGTGCCTCATATTTGTAGTCATTTACTCATAGAGTTGTGTTATGACTGGCAAATCCTTGGCAAATCTGTGAAGACTGACATTACAACATCTTCTTTTTCCTCTGGCTGTTCCCATTAGGGGTGGCCACATTTGATCATCTGTTGCCATTTCTGCCTGTCCACTGCATCTTACTCTGTCACACCAGCCACCTGCATGTCGTCTCTCACTACATCCAGAAACCTTATCTGAGGCCATCCTCTTTTCCTCTTACCTGGCAGCTACATCCTTATCATCCTTTTCCCAAAATACTCAGCATCCCTCCTAAGCACATGTCCAAACTGATGTAACCTTGCCTCCCCGGCTTTGTCTCAAAACCATCCAACATGGGCTGACCCTTTCATATACACATTGGTAATCCTGTGTACCCTCATCACACCCAGTGCAAATCCTAACATCTGTAAGTCTGCCACATCCAGCTTTGACTCCTGCCTTTTTGTCAGTGCTATTGTCTCCAACCCATATAACATAGCTGGCCTCACTACCCTCTTGTAGACCTTCCCTTTCACTTTTACTGATACTCATCTGTCACAAATCAATCCTGACACTCTTCTCCACCCTATCCATCTTGCTGTACTCTTCTTCACCTGTCCTCTGCAGTCATCATTACTCTGAAATGTTGATCCCAATCATTTCTTCACATGCACCATTGCCAACTCTACTCCCTGCATCCTCAAAATTCTGCTATCCTCCCTCTCATTCACACACAGATATTCTGTCATAGTCCTGCTGACGTTCATTCCTCTCCTCTCTAGAGCATATCTCCATCTCTCCAGGTTCTCCTAAATCTGTTCCTTACTCTCAATACAGATCACAAAGTTATCTGCAAACATCATAGTCAGCAAGGACTCCTGTATGATCTTGTCTGTAAACCTGTCCATCACCATTGCAAATAAGAAAGGGATCACAACTGATCACTGATGTCATCCCACCTCCACCTTAAATGCATCCATCACTCCCACCACAGACCTCACTGCTGTCAAACCACCCTTGTACATATCCTGTACCACTCTTACATATATCTCTACCACTCATGACGTCCTCATTCAATACCACAACTCCTCTCTAGGCACCCTGCCATATGCTTTCTCTAAGTCCAGAAAGACACAAACCAACTCCTGACCTCCTCTGTACTTCTCCATCAACACACTCAAAGCAAACATCACATCTGTAGTGCTCTTTCCTGGCATGACACCATACTGCAGACTACTACTCATCACCTTCCTGCTTAACCTAGTTACCACTATTCTTTCCCATAACATCATGCTGTGATTGATCAATGTTATCCCTCTGTAGTTACTACAACTCTGCACATCAACTTTATTCTTAAAATGGTACCCAAACACTTTCTCTCCATTCCTCATGCAACTTCTTACTTTCCAATTTATCAGTAAAAAATCTGGTTAAAAACACCACTGCCATTTCCCCAAAACACCTCCATGCTTCCACAAGTATGTCACGTGGACCAACAGGCTTTTCAGTATTCATCCTCTTCATAGCTATCCTTACTTCCTCCTTGGTAAGCCATTGCACTTTCTGATTCACCATACCCACATCATCCAACCTTCTCTCTCTCATTCTCTTCATTCATCAGCCTCTCAAAGTACTCTGTCCATCTGCTCAACACACTCCCCTCACTTGTGAGTACATTTCCCTCATTATCCGTTAACACCCTTATCTGCTGCACATCTTTCCTAGCTCAGTCCCTCTGTCTAGCCAATTGGTACAAATCCTTTTATCCCTCCTTAGTGTCCAACCTGTCATACAACTCTTCATATGCCTCATCCTTAGCCTTTGCCACCCCTCTCTTTGCCATGCATCTCATCTCCTTATACTCCTATCTACTTTCCTCATCTCTTTCTGACAATCCCAGTCCTTCTTCCCCAACCTCTTTCTCTGTATACTGTTCTGTACTTCCTCAGTCCACCAGCAGGTCTCCTTGTACTCCTTCCTCCATCCACGTCACATCAAGCACCTTTCTAGCCATCTTCCTTACTAGCTCTGCTGTACTTACCCAGATATTTGTTAAATCTTCACTGCCACCCAGTGGTGCCTGTCTTAACTCTTCCCTGAACTCCCCCTCACAGTCACCATTTTCCAGTTCCCACCATTTGATCCTTGGTGCTGGCCTCACACTCCTCCTCTTCTTGGTCACCAATGTCATCTTACAAACCAACATTCTATGCTGCCTAAATACACTTTCCTCTGTCTCCACTTTATAGTCTCCAATCTCCTTCAAACTGGCCCTCCTACATTGGATATATTCCACCTGTGTGCATCTTCCTCCACTCTTGTTTATCATACTATGCTCCTTCCTCTTGTTATAGTACATATTCACCACAGCCATGTCCATCCTTTTTGCAAAATCCACTACCATCTCACCATCTGCATTCCTTTGCTTAACACCATCCATACCCATCATTTCCTTATCCCCTCTGTTCCCTTCACCAACATGCCCATTGAAATCTGCTGCAATCACCACTCTGTCACCCCTGGGTACAGTCATCAACATGTCATCCAACTGATTTCACATTTCTCTTTCTCATCCATCGCACAACCAACTTGCGTAGCATATGCACTAACAACAATCATCATTACACCATCAGTTTCCAGCTTCATAAACATCACTCTATCAGACACTCATTTCATCCTGCAAAAACACTCTTGGCATACTGTTCCATCAAGATAACCCCTACCCCCTTTCTCCTCCCATCCACACGATGATAACACAATTGTGACCTGCCTCCAGTATACCTAGCTGTAATCCCCTTCCATCTGATCTCTTGCACACACAATATATCAACCTTCCTCTGGCCATCATATCAGCTAGCTCTGTCCCTATACCAGTCATACTGCCAACATTAAAAGTTCTTACCCTCACTACCACATTCCTAGCCTTTCTCCTCTCTTCCTGCCATATGAGTGTTGGGCATCCTCCAGGGTATGCCTATCAATGCAAAGGCCACTGTGCTATCGAATGACTCAAGTGTGTTACAGCAATATTAAGACAGTGTCACTAATGTCCCATTGTCCTCCCACATATGTGTGGCATCCTACAGATGTCCTTCTCTAATGGTTTGAGAGGGATGATTGGGCAGCAAGAGTGTGAATGCAGTGTGCCATACTGACATAGAACAGAAATGTATATCAGGTATTACCTGTGCACATGTCAGTATGAGTAGGTGTATCTTGCTACCTCATAAGAACAGACATGGGATGCAAAATGTCAGTTAAATAAACTGTACGTGCTGTACACGTGTGTAATCTTAGTTACTGTGCATCCAACAGAGTGACATTTCTACAGCTACTGGTTGTTGCATTGCCCTGACACAACCATTGGTACTACAATAAGCATGATTATCAGTTTGAAATTGGGGAGGTGTCCAACTGTGTTATGACTTTGTGTCCATGCCTACTTCAAACAGCTATTTGAACACCTACATAGATTTATAGACTCAGAAATACCTTACTTTTAAAATCTGCCTCCACCAAAGTAGAGTAATCTCCTTTGCTGGACAGCAGCAGTAGACAAACCACAGACTTGGACCTTATATTGGCTGTAGAGGGCAAAGTAGGAGCAGGCACCAACTTGGCATCGTCAGCCATTGTCTGAACAAGCATATAAGGTCAGAGGTGGATTACTGTAAGGCTAACTTCTTTTTTTCTTCTTTTTCTTTCAGCTGTTCCCCATTAGGGGTCACCACAGTGGATCATCTGTTCCTTTTTCTCCCTGTCCTTTGCATCTTGCTTTGTCGAACCAACCACCTGCTTGTCCTCCCTCAACACATCCATAAACCTTATCTTAGACCTTCTTCTTTTCCTCTTACCTGGCAGCTTCATCCCTGGCATCCTTTTCCCAATATACCCAGCATCCCTCCTCAGCACATGTCCAAACCAACACAATCTCACCTCTCTGACTTTGTCTCCAAACTGACCCTCTAATATACTTACTTATACTTGTAGCAGACATACTTGTATCTGTAAAGTATCTACATGTATGTGACAGGTCAGATTGCAGTTTTGTATGTGGTTTTCTAATGCACAGAAGTGCACATCTATCGTGAAGGACAGCAAATTTTGTAGTATTGGGGTTTGTATGTAAATGTGCAGACATGCTGCATCCATCCTGTACCAATGCCACATGTGAATCTGCTGATAATACCTCTGTCCCACAACTACCTAGGTCCCGCTGGTCTGCATGTGGGACAGCAGCCTGAAGCTGGTGAGTATGGAATTGTTTTGTTGTGGTTTGCCAATACCCCAGGCATGTGAAGGGCATACAATTTACCATGCACACAATTGTCACTCATAGCCATATTGCTTTATGTGCATGTTCACGTGTGGTGGGGGTTACCTGCATTGCATCACAGTGGTCACCACAGGGGCCTATCTGAAGAGAATGTAACATTCCTGAAGCATAACTCACAACCTGTCAGTGCAAGACTTCTGGACAGAGACCAGCAAAACTGGGGGACAAACAGCCTAAGTTAAGGACATGTGTGAAACATCACTCTTATACAGTGGATATAAACATTGTACACATCCCTGTTACGACGCCAGGTGTTTGTGATATATACAAATTGGCAATATGTCAGTCCACACCTTTTCCAACCTACTAACACTACTCATGTATCCCAGAGCTCTATATTGTTAGTTACATATAGTAAAACTGGCTGCAATGCATGATGTTGAGGGCTGTATACATGCATGTCACCATTTGGGTAATGTAAGGTCTGTGTAACAGATTTATGCCACCTCACCTGTAAGTGTCTGTGTGTGTGTGTGTGTGTGTGTGTGTGTGTGTGTGTGTGTGTGTGTGTGTGTGTGTGTGTGTGTGTGTGTGTGTGTGTGTGTGTGTGTGTGTGTGTGTGTGTGTGTGTGTGTGTGTGTGTGTGTGTGTGTGTGTGTGTATGAGTGTGTGTGCATGTACCAGCCAACCTCAAAGTGCAGGTATTAATGTACATATGTTGTCTTCCCCTCACAGGTGGCAATGGGGTTCAGGGTCCCTCCTTCTTGGAAACTCATGTCATTGTCTCTGCAGACTCTGACAATGATGATAGGAATAGCGAGGTACAGGTGGGGTTATCAGGGACTGAATCTTTCCCACTGGTTGGCTTCCCACTGTTGTCCACACCATCCCCGCACACAGTGACAATGCCCACATAACCCATCACCAATGGCCACAGATGATGGAAAGTTGGTAGGTGGTGGCATGGAACAGGCTAGCATGGTGACTATGGCAGGTGTGAGTGTAGACACTGTCCATAGCCAGAGTGCAGGCAAGGTCCCACACAGGCAGATGGACAAGAGTGCTCGCATAAGGACTGCTGCTCATCAAGACACTGTCACAAGTGCACAGCAGGTGTCACCAGATGCATGTTTCAGGCTGTCATGGATGCACAGGCACATAGTGAATGCCACACCACACAAATATTCAGGGTGGTGAATGCAGCTCTTCCTGATTTACGTGACAACATACATGACCTTGTTGAGACCACACATCAAAATACTGAGATCATGAATAGATGGTGGGGTGAGACCTTGGCAATCCTCGACCGTGGCATGTCTGTGCTAGAGCATGTGGTGGGGGATGGGCATTGGCCATGTGGACATAGGTCAGGACCAACAAAAACTACTCGGGAACCAACTCGGTTACCAACACCTTTGCCCAAAGGTTCTTTGAATTAATAAATTCCAATGCCCTGGATCAACTAATCCATAGTCCCACCAGGGGCATATCCTAGACCTGGTCATTACCAACATGGGAGACTGATGCTCCACACCAGTGGTCACCCCCTCATTGGTCAGGTCTGACCATAAGCTAATCACCCTTGACGTCCACATCTCACCCCTACTTCCCAGTAGGGAAATCTCCATAAAACACTTATCCAAAGCCAACTTCATGCTACTGAAGTCAGAAGTGGCAAACTTCATTACACCCATGCAGATGGGAACTGAAAGTTCGACTGTTGAATCATACACTAAGGCACTCTACGAGCATATCCACTCGTGCATGAATCGTGCCATTCCAAATAGAACCAAGATGCTCTCCTCCAAAAAAAGGAAGCCAATCTGGTGGTCTCCTGCCATAAACAAAGGGTCTATATTAGATCACTGAATGTTTAAAAAAGTGAATGGTGATTAATCGACCCTATGTAAAAGAAAGCTTACAATTTCGAACTGTCAGAACAAAAAAAAAACACTTTAAACATTACCCCCCTACTTAAATATACCAACTCTGAGACTGTGCTACAGTGCCAAAAATGGCAGAATAATGAAGCGGCCATGCAAATTCTTTCCCAGGGAAAGAATTCACTTAAAAGCCGCTTCGATCTTTTGACGTTTCCGTCTTTTGAGTTCGACCAAGATGTATTTGAAAGAATGCGTATTTGGTCTTCTAATAGGGAACCTAAACAAACTATACAACAGAAGGAAGAAACTGTTGCAGAAAAGAGGAAAATCCCAGGATGCAAAAAACTCCCTTACCAGCCTCAGTAAGAAGCTGAGATCCCGCATAAAATCCTCCAAAGCTAGTTATGAAAATAAAATTGCCAAAGATTCCAAGGACAACCACAAGGCATTCCATAGTTATGTCAAGAATCTCAATGGCAATGCTCAGATCTGCTCTGAGCTACAACAGAATGGCATTAAATATACTGATCCCAAGGATATTGCCAATATTCTGGTAGATCGATTCAGTACCAACTTCACCCCCCTCTCACTCCCTAAAGGGTCCATCTCAATACCAAAAGATTGCCAAATTCTGGTAATCACAGCCGCACAGGTAAAAAATGCACTCTCCAAAGCTAAGAATACAGCATCCATGGGACCAGATGACATCCCGGGCTATGTACTACATGAAGTACAAAGTGAACTGGCACCTCACCTAAGTGTCATGTTTAATCATAGCCTCACCTCAGGCTACATGCCCAATGAGTGGCGCACAGCTACAGTTATCCCAATCCATAAGGGGGATCCACCTTGGATCCCGGGAACTATCATCCCATCAGTCTGATGAGCCTGATCTGCAAAGCCATGGAATGCATTATCATGGAACTTATAAACAAAGACATTGGCAACTGATCTTGTCTCCACAACCTGATTGACTTCTTTGAATCAGTCTCCAGAACCATGGACAAGGGTAAGGCAGTCCACACAGCATCTCTGGGCCTCGCTAAGGCCTTCAACACCATCCCCCCACTCTGGAATCATAGATAAACTTACTAAGCTGGGCATTAATCCCTGCATCACTCGATGGGTTGCCAACTGGCTTACTGACGGATCTCACACTGTAAAAGTAGCCGACTCAAAATCCAGTTCCAGACAAGTGACAAGTGGAGTACCTCAGGTTTCAGTCCTGGGACCACTCTTGTTTTGCATCTACTTCTCTGAAGTACAGGCCAGCACTAAGGAACTCTGGCTAACAAAGTTCGCAGATGACAGCAAACTGGGAGCAATTATTAAATCCCTAAATAATGTGGATATTCTACAAAAGGGTCTTACAGAAACAGATGTTTGGTGCCAGAGCCATGGGCTCAAGCTCAGTGCAAAGAAATGTATAGTTATCCTGTTTGGGAAAAAAACATGTACCCATGAATTACCGCATAAGTGGCAGTACACTAAACACTGAAAGTGTGATAAGGGACCTAGGGACACAGGTGGACAGTGATCTCAACTTCGATAACCACATCACCGCAACAGTCTGGAAATCCTTCTATGTGGCACACCTCATAACTAAGGGCTTGTAATCCAGGAAAAAAGGAGGTCATTGTTCCACTGTACTCATCCCTCATTAGACCCATTATAGAGTACAATGCCCCATTTGGTATGCACCTCACAAGACATCTGCAACAACTGGAAAGGCCACAGAAACACCTCACTAAAAGAATAACAGGCCTAAAGCAGATGCTCTATGCTGACTGTCTAAAAAAACTCCAGCTATACTCTGCCGCATATTCCCTACTCAGAGGTAATCTCTGCTTAACATACAAGGCCATGTCAAACCCAGAGCTGTTGGACATGCTACACTCAAAGCCACATGCTCCAGGGATCTAAACCTGGCCATCACAATGAACAAAACATGCTGTAGGGATAGGTTCCTGACCCAGAGACACCTCATACTCTGGAATAGACTGCCCATAACATGTCAAGCTGAGCACCTCTTTGGCCTGCTTCAAAAAGAACCTTGACAATTGGATGGGAGATAGGAAATTCACCCCAGGGATCATGACAGTCACCCTGCTAGACAAGGGACCAGAGAAGTAAATATTATGGGAAAAAAATAGCCAGGGAATTGTTATGGCTAGGCTTGTATAGGCCCTAGGGCCGATAGCCTAGTACCAACTTATGAACCTATGAACAACAGCTGAGTGTCTACAGGGCCATGCACCTTCACACTCCCATAGTGGCAGTGACACCAGCACTACCGAAGGAGGGTTGCTGTCCACATCACACCAGAGCAGGCCATGGCCACGTGATCCTGGCCAGTCCTGTTAGGGACACAGATCTAGCAGACAGCAGTCACCATCAGGACACAGTAGTGCATCTGACCTTGGGCCTGGTGGTACCAGTGACACCCTTGGCAGGACCAGTTACCGTGTCCCTGGCTGGAGATAGTGAACTGGACACCCTGCCATGTACGGTCCACAGCTGTCCAACATACCCCTGTGTAGAGCAGCAACAAGGCATGACTGTGTGCGTACATACACACACACACACACACACACACACACACACACACACACACACACACACACACACACACACACACACACACACACACAGCATGAGTGCAAGGCACCCCTGTCAGTGTCACATATGTAACCTTGAATATGTGAATATGTGTAGAAACAGTCAGATAGCTTTACCAGAAATTTCCTCCACAGGTCTGCCAGGTAAGGAAATGTTTCTATTAGCTGTAAGAAGGCTGTACTATAACACTGTGTACAACACTTCCACTGTCCAACCCCAAGGCTGCAAATGACAGCAAGATAAGTACTATACCAAGTGGTTTCTCATGATAAATGTCCCTCAGGTGTCACACTGTCATGTCCAGTGTTCACTGCTGCCAATACCCAGGGTGACAGATAGAAATCCAGGAGGAGTATGGCAGTAGCACACACACACACACACACACACACACACACACACACACACACACACACACACACACACACACACACCATGAGTGCAGGGCACCCCTGTCAGTGTCACATATGTAACCCTGAATATGTGATTATGTGTAGAAACAGTCAGACAGTGTTAACAAATATTTCCTCCACAGGTCTGCAAGGTAAGGAAATGTATGTATTAACTTTAAGAAAGCTTTACTAAGACACTGTGTACAAACATTCCACTGCCCAACCCCAGCCCATAGGTAGATGTAAAGTGAAGTCATGACTGGATAGTAATGAATAGACTAATGATCAGTAAAGCTGTGAACAACTGAAGCATATAAAGTTGTTAATTATCATCTCTCTCTCTTCCCCACCCTATCTGCACCAATAATTCATACACATAATCAATGGGTATGTTTTTCTCTAAAACTACTGTTGGGACATGTGTCCTACTGTTCTACAAATATTGAATCATTTGATTATTAATGTTCCCTGTTCAAATACTATCATTTGGTGGCCTGTTGCTATAAATGTAACCTGCATGCCCTTTATAATGCCTACTCTTGTTCCAGTTATGCATTTGTTCGTTTTGCAATGCAACTGTTCCAAATCTGTTGTTTTGGGTTAAATGGAACACCCATGCATACTGTTAAAATTAATTTTGAAATGTTTTGTTCATGACTAACCAACATATGTTGTAAAACCTCAACATCAGAGCACGTCGGGGAAGGCAGATCCTGGTGGATCCACATGTCCTGCCTCATCTGGCCATGGCACCAGGCCCCAGCATGTCTGGGACCCAACCCGTGACTTGCTTGTCCGCTGATCCTGCACCACCTTCAGGTGGAGCAGACACAGACAGGAAATTCTCACCCATAGCCAGGTCCATTGTAGCACCACCCGAAAGGAGTTTGCTGGACAGCTGTCAGATTGAGGCCCACCTGGTGCATCTTGAGGGTCAGTCTGCCCATCCTGTCCAGCCCTCAGCACAACCACCTTTGGGGCCATGAAGGTGCAGTGGTGACTGCCTATGGGTGGGGACCTCAGTCCCACTGTATCCATTTGGGGCTCATGGGTGTCTGATTCCTAACCACCCTCCCTGTCCAAGGTGTTTGTCCCCCACATGTGTCATATACCACCCCTGTCTGCTGTCTTGTCTGTCTTCCTACACAACTTACCTCCCCAATATACCTGCTATCCTCCCCCAACATCCCACTCTCACGAAAAAAAGGGCATCTGTTCCCAAAAAAATAAAATTTACACCACATACATAGCTATCCATTTCACACACGTGTCCACTGGACACATGTAATCTGGTCCAATTGGCTTGACAACACATTACTGTTGTTGTCACCCCACTCTCAGGAGTTTGAGTATCCAAATTCACCTCCAAATTCTGTAGAAATTCATAGCTGTTGCTGTAGACGAAATGGACAGCTAAGGACCTTTCCTACACCTGTCCTGCACATCCCTAGATACCTTTCATACTGTACTTCCCTCTGTGTGCACCGTTTTTCTCCACTTTCCTATCACCCCCTTTTCTTTTCTTTTAAAGAAATTAGTGCGGGGGTAAGTGGGAATAAGCAGTGGTAATTGAAGATAAAACAGATTAACTGTAGCTTGGCATCACTTACCGTCATGCAAACCTGCTTACAACTGCTTAAAAGTGCCTTAATCACTCTGTATCCATCAGACCTTGTTCTGCCCAGAAACAAAACAGTCAGTCCTGCCAAGTCTTGAACCCCAGAATGCCGTGATGTCAATCACAGCAACATACTACTACACCATTTGAGCAGTGCCAATCTATAAAGCTTTAAGAAACATATCATGCATTCTGGTCATTTATCATTAAGGAAAAAAAGAACATCAGCTCCCAGTCTCAAATCCATGACCCTGTACACAATAGCCAGAGCAGTGTACCACTACACCATCTGAACTGCAAGAATTGATGCTGCTTTTTCAAACATATCACGCAACAGAGGCATACAACATTAGGGAGAAAGCTCTGTGGAATCATTCATGTGTTGTATATTGACATATACACATATAAATATAATAATATATATATATATATATATATATATATATATATATATATATATATATATATATGTTGAAACATATAAATGAAGTAGTAGATAAATAATATATATATGCATATATAAACATATAAAGGAAGGGAAATATATATATATATATGTATGTACATAACATGCAGTGCAGTCAGACCTTAGAACTATCCCTCTCAACCTCTTAGTGCAAGACACCTGTACAAAGGCTGTAAAAGGGGCAGGGATGGGCTAGATATAGGGACATATTTCAGCTATCGCTGTTAGAAACAAAGATATTTGCTACAGCTACAGGATGCGTTTCAGCAGACAGTTACTGAAGGATATTAGGATAGAAACAGAAATGTTATGTCATTATTTACTGACATAAATCCTTAGATCATCACAGTGATTTACCAAATACAAATAAAATGTGGAACAGAACAAAAGTATGGGCCAAACATCTGGACATTCTGTGGAAATCCTGGCAGTTGAGAGGTATACTCAGAACCCCTTAGTGCAATGAAACTGGACCATGCCTGACAAAGTGGAGGGACAAAAGCATGAAAATAGGGACATATCCAAAGTACATGCGTAGATAAGCTGAGAAAGTTGATGTAGTAACACTGTATGTCCTAACATATATTGACTGAAATATCACAAGTCTGGGACTCAATTGCTTATCATTAGTTAGTGACCTCAATCCCCACATCATCCCACTCTTGTGTCAGGAATATATAACAGTTATGGGGATCCAGACCAATGATTTCGGCAAGACAACTGGACATCCTACGAATGTGTGGACATAACATAACATTAGGGAAACTATACTCAGCTAATAAGCAACATCCAAACTACAATCAGACTGTCGTAGCACTACCCAGATCTAGCTCTGGGGCTGTATACATGCATTTTCAAATATAACAGCCACTATAGGGATGTAACATTAGTGGAAAACAGATACTGGTGTGAAAGTGCATACCTACAACCAATTGCACCACAGTCACAGTGACATACCAGTAAGCAAACTGAACACTACAGTATAATGATTCTGTGTGCAACAACATCCCATTTGCCACTCACACATTGCCCCTACATATACTGCCCCAAGTCCTAGTGTAGTGGAAATCTTGAGGTGTTACGGGACATGTCACAGTCTGCCTGTGCAAATATATACAGGCGATAGGGAACAAGAAACCAGAACAGCATGCACAGTCAGATGGAAAGGGCCCATGACACTCACATGTACCCTCTTCCCTACACAGCCCAAATAACATGTACACACTGCACTGCTACACAATCCTAACAGTCTGTTAACAATGTCCAGACATACACAGACTTCTGAAATGTACAGTTTCCCACAGAATGTATAGGCATAGGACTCATATCTATAGGTTCATAGTTCAGTTCATAGTTAACTAGGCCCCCCTGCCCCCCATTGTAAGCCTAGCCCCCAATTATATCCTTGAGACTCCCAAACCCACCCCTTGTGTTTGTAAGGCAAACACCTTAACCATTAGGCCACCCTCCCATCCCCTATGTCCACTTCCTTCTTACATGTCTGGGGGGGTCTATGACATCACTGGGATGTTAGCAGGAATGAAAGCAATAAATAATGATACTACATATCTCTGAACCTTTTAGTGCATGACATCTGGACAAAGCCTGACATAACTGGGGGACAGAGGCCCAAACACAGGGGTATATTGGACATATTGCTGTTATAAAGTTAGACAGCTGCTGGTGTTACTGAGTTTGTTGTTACATATATTTTCTGAGGGATATAAAGTCAGTAACACCAATGGATGTTAGCATGTACTGATTGCATTTCCCTGAGTATCCTACTGATTAGCCAAGGGCAACGACTGTCTGGGGAACAGACCAAACATATGAGCCACGCATTTGGACAGTGTCTAGGCCTCTGGACATTCTAGAGGTATAACCGCAGTCATGTAACAGAATGGAACTCCCCTGACAGCTGCAAAACATGTCACCCAGCACCTTATGAAGCACAGTAAGACAAACACGACACTCCCCCACATCAGCTCTAGGCAATTACCCATGTATATTCAAATATAGCATGCACTGCAGGAAGGGAACTGTAGTGAAAAGCAAATAGTGGTGTAAAAGTGTCCACCCAAAAACATTTGCACCACAGTCACAGCAACATACAAGTACCCAAAATGAACTCCAGAGTACAATGACTGTCTGAACAAACATATCCTGATTGCCAGTCACACACTATACTGACATATACCGGCCAAAATCACAGTGTACTGGGAATGCTGATGTGATACAGGACATTTCACAGTCTGCACCTACAAGCATACAGACCTGATGGACCGCCAGTAGCCATAGCAGCATGCCACAGTCAGATAGGTAAAGGATGTATGGCACTCACATCTGCTACTCTACCTACCCAGCTCTACAAACATCTACATACAACACTGCTGCACAATCTTGACAGTCTGTTCACAATGACCAGACATACATAACTGTCATATGCACATATTTCCACAGAATATTCTGGGTATGGAATCATAATCCTGGTCACTGCCACATACTATGGCCAGGAGTCTGCTAGGCCACTGGGATGATAACTGGAGTGCAGTCAGTAATTAATGATATACCATACATCTGCACCTCGTAGTGCAGGACATCTGGACACCGCATAATGTACTTGAGGGACAGGGGGCCAGAAATAGGGACATATCACACATAATGGTGTTACAAACTGAAACAGTAGCTGGTGTTACACAAGTTGTTGTAACATAAAATCCCTGATGGATATGATGTCTGGAACACCAATGAATGTCAACAGTTAGAGACTACAATCCTCAGATCATCCTACCGACCCCACAAAAACAGACGTTGTTCAAGGAACTGACCAAACATAACAGGCAAACCTCTAGCCACTCTGTGAACATGTCATTTGAGAGGTATGTCAGAGGCATATCACTGTCAGATGTCAAGTCACTCAGTAAATGCATGTCCAGATGAACCTGTCAATCTAGCAACCCTCCATGTGTATAACAGCAGTAATGACATACAATCTGTACCTAATTCTGGAGCTTTGTCTCCCATGTTGTTGGGCTAACTCCACATGTCATGTGAGGTATTCCCACCTACTGTCTGTGAAGCTGTAGCCCCCACAACTGCATAATGTCCCCTGCACAGACAAGGAAAAGGGGCAAGGCCACATGAAGGACATCCCATATGTTGACTAGCAGCAGTGTCCAGGCCCACACCACAATACTATGTGGGCACCTACATAGCTGTATGGCTTCAGCAATACCTGACAGGAAAACATCAACCCCTTCTAGGTAGCATGAACACCTGTGGTGGACAGCAGCAATACACAACTACCATCATAGGTGGAAATAATCACAGGACAGGCCAAGAAGGAACAGATGCCTCACTGGCAGTCATGTCACCTTGTTCTGCACAAGCAAATAAGGTCATAGGTGATGTGCACTAAGGTTGTCTTTAAGTGCAAACTGGATACATCCACCAAGGCCAATCACTAGGTCTTCCAGACATGTGTCTACAATTTCAGAGGCAACACACATATCTGCTCTGTAGTGGTGGTCAATAACACCATATACACATATGCCATAGATATAGGCAACTGGCTGCAGACAGGTGAAATGTAAACTTCACCCCCCTGTCCCCCCATAGGTACACATGTGCATGCATAGCACTTGCCCCCTTCCCCTCATGGTCAGGAAGCTGGTCTGTAATGCCCTCTCAAAGCCAACACACAGAGATTCCTGGCTGCATCCTACTTGAACACAGGCATGGGCCCTCAGACCCATTCTGCAGTGTAGTCAACCACAGCCTGAGCACCAGTGTCATCCCATCTACACAGAGGACAGACAGAAAGTTGATATAAAAGAGGTTATGCATTAGCATGAATGTTCTGAAGGATACACATCTGAAACCGAAATGTATGCCATTATGTCATGACAGCAGACATTAATGACACGGCTGAAAACCTCAATACTCTCCATTTAGTATAATAATATAATATTAATATGCAATAGGAGATAAATAAAAATATACAGCTCAAACACTCAAAACAAGGTAGTGTAGTGGTCAGAGTCCCAGCTTTGCATGCAAGCATACACAGTTTGAGTACTACAACAGGCAATCCAATTTTACATGGGAAAGCAGTGTTAGAAGTACTATTTTCATATTAAAATATGTGGTAAGTTATTTTGTCACCCAAGGTAGTGTAGCTGGCATAAAATGGAAGTGTGAGTGCATATAATATGTGAAACCACCCATGTATACATGTGTCCCATACAGTATAGTTACACCCCTTGCTACTGTAATGGAAGCACATTTTATATTTTATAAGAAATATATAAAAAGTATGTATATAAAATATAATATAAAATTATGCTATAATAATATTATAAGGATATAATATCATAACATTATTGTAATAATAAGAATATAATATATATATATACATACATATATATATATATATATATATATATATATATATATATATATATATATAAGATATTTTATAAGAATGAACTGTGAGCAATGTTTAGCAATGCTCAGCAGGTTTAAGCATTGCTCAAACGTGAATGCTAAGCGGTAGGTAGCTCAGCTAAGTGTCCATGTCCATGACATTGGACTATGTCCATATTTTACATAGTCCAACACTCTAATCTGTCTATACTATCCCTACCACTATTGTTTCTGCCCAGTTAACATGATTTTCTCAAATGCATGACTCCCCAATGTAAAGTTATACACAATGTAGTCTCTACCTGTTTGTGCATTGCAAACAGAATGTACATATGTAAATAGACATAAACTGAATAGTCAGTATGGCTTTCCATCTCTCACTAGACTAGTCAAGTATAACAAAAGCATGTACCTCACTTGGTATACTATTAGCATGGTAGTCAAATAGGATTTTAATGTATATACTGATGTGATGTCCTATCTGTCTTGAGGAACTTCTTCTCTAACTCACTAGATATTAAATGTAGAAGGTCAATAATTTCTCTCTCTATTTCTGTCTTTCATCTCCCACTATATAGAAAAATAGTGAATACTGGCTCTTTTCCTTCACTTTGTATAATATTTTAAATTTGTACTACTGTGATGTACTACTTTTTTATATAAATGACGTTACAATGTCCTATTTTTTGCTATGTAACGGAGCTTTTCTACCTGGGCCTCCGCTGAAAATGGACATCATCCAGTCGGACTTTCCTGGTTAACAAAAACTAAATAAAATAATAAATAAGTGGATGTGCACTGTGGTAAATGTCACTAAGGCAAGTCAACACAGATTAAACATCTGTCCATTTAACCATGTGTTGGCATCACTTAGCATCACACAAACCCACTTGCAACTGCTTTAATCATTCTGCTGCCAACAGCTACTGTTCTGCCTAGCAACAGAACAATCACCCATGTAAGTCTTGAACCCAGGGCCTTGTACACCATAGTCAGAGCAATGTACCACTACACCACTTGAGCTATAAGGACTGCTGATGCTTTTTCAAACATATGCAGTATAGTCATTCAACAGCAGGGAAAATATTCTGTAGAATCAGTCAGGTTTTATATTTATACATATACACATGTATATATGTATGGAGATGCATATATATGGAAAATATATACATAATATAAATAGAGATGTACACATAAAATATATGCATATATATAACTATTTATATATATATATATATATATATATATATATGGGTTCATATGAAAAGATCGACAACTTGAAATTTCGAAACTGACTCCACCGACAACTGAAATCACCAACAACGCGAATCACGGAAGTTTCCGAGGTAAGGGATGTAAATTCGCTACTCATGCCTACCATGGTTTAGTAAGTGTGGCAGTGTTATGCTACCATGGTAGGCATGGGTAGCGAATTTACATCCCTTACCGTCGTTTGATCTTTTCATATATATATATATATATATATATATATATATATATATATATATATATATATATATATATATATATATATATGTGTGTGTGTGTGTGCTCATAACATGCAGTGGGGTCATACCTTACAACCATACCTCTCAAGCTCTTAGAGCAAGAAATCTGGCCAAAGGCTGTCCAAATGGGGGACAATGGGCCCAAATTAGGGACATATTTTAAATATTGCTCTTATAAATGTAGAATTTTGCCAGAGTGACAGGGTTTGTTTCAGCATACATGTTCTGAAGTATGTGAGGTCTGAAACTGAAATATATGTCATCATTTGTTGTCAGAAGTCCACTGATCATCACAGTGATTTACCAGGGATATAAAAATAATAAATATGTGGAACAGACCAAAAATATGAGCAATAAACCTGGACACACTGCAGCAATCTGGACAGTTGAGATGTAGGCTCAGAACCCCTTAGTGCAATGAATCTGGACCAAGCCTGACAAAGTGGGAGGAGAAAGCCTTGAAAATAGGGACATATCTGAAATACTGGAGTAGATAAGCTGACACAGCTGCTGCAGTAACACTCTCATGTCTGTGCTAACATATATTGACTGCGATAGCACAAGTCCAACACTCAATTACTTCTAACTAGTTAGTAACTGAAATCCTCACATCATCCCACTGATGTGTCAGAAATACAAAAGACTTATGGGGGCCAGGCAACAGTACATCCTACAAATATCTGGACATAACATCACATTAGGGAAACTACACTCAGCTGCTAAGCCTGTCACCAAGCACTGTCCAAACTACAGTCAGACTGACACAACACTAACCAAAATCTGCTAGGCAGAATTCCATATATATTAGCAAATATATCAGGCACTACATGGATGTAAAAGCACTGAAAAACAGACACCATTATGAAATTACATACCAACAACCATTTCCACCACAGTCACAGTGACATGCCAGTAAGCCAAAGGAATAGTACAGTATAAGGACTGTGTGAACAAAAACATCTCAACATGTTTGCCACTCACACAATCCCCCTACATATACTGGCCCAATTCACAGTGTAGTATGATGTCTGACCGTGGTATGGGACATGTCTCAGTCTGCCTCTACAAACATATACAGCAGATAGACCATCAGAAATGGGAGCAGCATGCACAGGCAGATAGAAAAGGAGCCAATAACACATACATCCACTCCACTCCCTACACAGGCCAAATAACATTGACACACTATACTGCTACACAGTCCTGACAGTCTGTCGACAATTGCCAAAAATACATAGACCTCTCAACTGTACAGATTCCCACAGAATGTACAGGCTTTTCCCTCATATATAAGGCCTCTTCCACATAACATGTCTGGCAGTGTGATACATCACTGGGATGATATCAGGAATGCAGGCACTAAATAATCATATACCATACCTATCATCCTCTTACTGCATGACATCTGGACAAAGCCTGACATAATTGTGTGATAGAAGCCCAAAAACAAGGGCATATCTGAAAATTTGCTGTTATGAACTGAGAAAGTTGCTGGTGTAACAGGGTTAGTTGTAACATATTTTTCTGTGGGGATATGAGGTCAGAAGCACAAATGGATGTTAGCAGTTACTGACTGAAATCCCCATTGTATGCTACTGATTTTCCAAAGACAAAAAATGTCTGAGGAACACACCAAACATATGAGTCCACACTCTGGCCATTCTGTGAATAGCCCTACAGTTGAGAGTTATGTCAAACACATAACACTGTCAGAGTTAAAATCACACAGAAACTCCATGTCCACACAAACCCTGTTAGACTAGCATTAGTCCAAATGTATAACAGCAATACTTGTATTCCATCCCTATGTCTGGGACATTCACCCCCATTTTGTTGGCCTGTCTCCACAGCTTTGGTTGTAACAGGTATTTCAAAATACCTTCTGTGATGCTGTTGTTCACACACCTCCATGAAGTTCTCCTCACTGGCAAGGAAAAGGGCCAATGCCCACGTGAAGTACTCAATTACAGGACTCAATTACAGGAGTGTGTTGCCATGCCATTGGCTATATGAATAACAACACAGCTGTTCTGCATGCAATTAGCAAGTGGGGGACAACAATTGCTGCACAGGCCATCAGCTGCTCATGAGCATTACCTACAAAAGGCAAGCTGCTGCCTATGCAAAACAGAAGTACACCCTACATCCGTGGGAGAGAGAGAGAGAGAGAGAGAGAGAGAAACAATGAAAAGAAGAAGAAAAAAAACAAGCAGGATATAACTACCTGCACTTGGGGAAAAACAGGTATGTCAAACAAGTAAGCATGTAATAGACTGTAGTAAGGGGTATGTAAGAATGGGAAATAGGAAGTTTAACATTTATATCTCAACAAAATTTGCTGTACTGATATATTGCTAATCAGAACCTATGGCCATAGCATCTGGGTCTGTCTACAGTGACATAGTTCATAGGTCAAGCCCCTGAGTCACCCCAGGAAAGGATGGCTCACATATGACTACTACTGGAGTGTGTGTGTGTGTGTGTGTGTGTGTGTGTGTGTGTGTGTGTGTGTGTGTGTGTGTGTGTGTGTGTGTGTGTGTTGAACAATACTGACTGTGTCATGGCTAGGCCAGCTACTGAGATGTCATACATATCCATATCTTACTTATGAATACAACTATTATATACTTGTATACTTGTTTGTCTCAAAAATGTGAGAGACCTATACATGGTATTTGCATAGTGCAGTACTGTTGCCGATGTGTTTGTTGAACTGCATGTGATATACTGAGCTCATACCATGTAACTGTTCAGTGTTATGCACACCAACCACATGTGTGCCTCATATTTGTAGTCATTTACTCATAGAGTTGTGTTATGACTGGCAAATCCTTGGCAAATCTGTGAAGACTGACATTACAACATCTTCTTTTTCCTCTGGCTGTTCCCATTAGGGGTGGCCACATTGGATCATCTGTTGCCATTTCTGCCTGTCCACTGCATCTTACTCTGTCACACCAGTCACCTGCATGTCGTCTCTCACTACATCCAGAAACCTTATCTGATGCCATCCTCTTTTCCTCTTACCTGGCAGCTACATCCTTATCATCCTTTTCCCAAAATACTCAGCATCCCTCCTAAGCACATGTCCAAACTGATGTAATCTTGCCTCCCCGGCTTTGTCTCAAAACCATCCAACATGGGCTGACCCTTTCATATACACATTGGTAATCCTGTGTACCCTCATCACACCCAGTGCAAATCCTAACATCTGTAAGTCTGCCACATCCAGCTTTGACTCCTGCCTTTTTGTCAGTGCTATTGTCTCCAACCCATATAACATAGCTGGTCTCACTACCCTCTTGTAGACCTTCCCTTTCACTTTTACTGATACTCATCTGTCACAAATCATTCCTGACACTCTTCTCCACCCTATCCATCTTGCCTGTACTCTTCTTCACCTGTCCTCTGCAGTCATCATTACTCTGAAATGTTGATCCCAATCATTTCTTCACATGCACCATTGCCAACTCTACTCCCTGCATCCACAAAATTCTGCTATCCTCCCTCTCATTCACACACAGATATTCTGTCATAGTCCTGCTGACGTTCATTCCTCTCCTCTCTAGAGCATATCTCCATCTCTCCAGGTTCTCCTAAATCTGTTCCTTACTCTCAATACAGATCACAATGTCATCTGCAAACATCATAGTCAGCAAGAACTCCTGTATGATCTTGTCTGTAAACCTGTCCATCATCATTGCAAATAAGAAAGGGATCACAACTGATCACTGATGTCATCCCACCTCCACCTTAAATGCATCCATCACTCCCACCACAGACCTCACTGCTGTCAAACCAGCCTTGTACATATCCTGTACCACTCTTACATATATCTCTACCACTCATGACTTCCTCATTCAATACCACAACTCCTCTCTAGGCACCCTGCCATATGCTTTCTCTAAGTCCAGAAAGACACAAACCAACTCCTGACCTCCTCTGTACTTCTCCATCAACACACTCAAAGCAAACATCACATCTGTAGTGCTCTTTCCTGGCATGACACCATACTGCAGACTACTACTCATCACCGTCCTGCTTAACCTAGCTACCACTATTCTTTCCCATAACATCATGCTGTGATTGATCAATGTTATCCCTCTGTAGTTACTACAACTCTGCACATCAACTTTATTCTTAAAATGGTACCCAAACACTTTCTCTCCATTCCTCATGCAACTTCTTACTTTCCAATTTATCAGTAAAAAATCTGGTTAAATACACCACTGCCATTTCCCCAAAACACCTCCATGCTTCCACAAGTATGTCACATGGACCAACAGGCTTTTCAGTATTCATCCTCTTCATAGCTATCCTTACTTCCTCCTTGGTAAGCCATTGCACTTTCTGATTCACCATACCCACACCATCCAACCTTCTCTCTCTCTCATTCTCTTCATTCATCAGCCTCTCAAAGTACTCTGTCCATCTGCTCAACACACTCCCCTCACTTGTGAGTACATTTCCCACATTATCCGTTAACACCCTTATCTGCTGCACATCTTTCCTAGCTCAGTCCCTCTGTCTAGCCAATTGGTACAAATCCTTTTATCCCTCCTTAGTGTCCAACCTGTCATACAACTCTTCATATGCCTCATCCTTAGCCTTTGCCACCTCTCTCTTTGCCATGCATCTCATCTCCTTATACTCCTATCTACTTTCCTCATCTCTTTCTGACAATCCCAGTCCTTCTTCCCCAACCTCTTTCTCTGTATACTGTTCTGTACTTCCTCAGTCCACCACCAGGTCTCCTTGTACTCCTTCCTCCATCCACGTCACATCAAGCACCTTTCTAGCCATCTTCCTTACTAGCTCTGCTGTACTTACCCAGATATTTGTTAAATCTTCACTGCCACCCAGTGGTGCCTGTCTTAACTCTTCCCTGAACTCCCCCTCACAATCACCGTTTTCCAGTTCCCACCATTTGATCCTTGGTGCTGGCCTCACACTCCTCCTCTTCTTGGTCACCAATGTCATCTTACAAACCAACATTCTATGCTGCCTAAATGCACTTTCCCCTGTCTCCACTTTACAGTCTCCAATCTCCTTCAAACTGGCCCTCCTACATTGGATATATTCCACCTGTGTGCATCTTCCTCCACTCTTGTTTATCATACTATGCTCCTTCCTCTTGTTATAGTACATATTCACCACAGCCATGTCCATCCTTTTTGCAAAATCCACTACCATCTCACCATCTGCATTCCTTTGCTTAACACCATCCATACCCATCATTTCCTTATCCCCTCTGTTCCCTTCACCAACATGCCCATTGAAATCTGCTGCAATCACCACTCTGTCACCCCTGGGTACAGTCATCAACATGTCATCCAACTGATTTCACATTTCTCTTTCTCATCCATCGCACAACCAACTTGCGTAGCATATGCACTAACAACAATCATCATTACACCATCAGTTTCCAGCTTCATAAACATCACTCTATCAGACACTCATTTCATCCTGCAAAAACACTCTTGGCATACTGTTCCATCAAGATAACCCCTACCCCCTTTCTCCTCCCATCCACACCATGATAGCACAATTGTGACCTGCCTCCAGTATACCTAGCTGTAATCCCCTTCCATCTGGTCTCTTGCACACACAATATATCAACCTTCCTCTGGCCATCATATCAGCTAGCTCTGTCCCTATACCAGTCATACTGCCAACATTAAAAGTTCTTACCCTCACTACCACATTCCTAGCCTTTCTCCTCTCTTCCTGCCATATGAGTGTTGGACATCCTCCAGGGTATGCCTATCAATGCAAAGGCCACTGTGCTATCGAATGACTCAAGTGTGTTACAGCAATATTAAGACAGTGTCACTAATGTCCCATTGTCCTCCCACATATGTGTGGCATCCTACAGATGTCCTTCTCTAACGGTTTGAGAGGGATGATTGGGCAGCAAGAGTGTGAATGCAGTGTGCCATACTGACATAGAACAGAAATGTATATCAGGTATTTCCTGTGCACATGTCAGTATGAGTAGGTGTATCTTGCTACCTCATAAGAACAGACATGGGATGCAAAATGTCAGTTAAATAAACTGTACGTGCTGTACACGTGTGTAATCTTAGTTACTGTGCATCCAACAGAGTGACATTTCTACAGCTACTGGTTGTTGCATTGCCCTGACACAACCATTGGTACTACAATAAGCATGATTATCAGTTTGAAATTGGGGAGGTGTCCAACTGTGTTATGACTTTGTGTCCATGCCTACTGCAAACAGCTATATGAACACCTACATAGCTTTATAGACTCAGAAATACCTTACTTTTAAAACCTGCCTCCACCAAAGTAGAGTAATCTCCTTTGCTGGACAGCAGCAGTAGACAAACCACAGACTTGGACCTTATATTGGCTGTAGAGGGCAAAGTAGGAGCAGGCACCAACTTGGCATCGTCAGCCATTGTCTGAACAAGCATATAAGGTCAGAGGTGGATTACTGTAAGGCTAACTTCTTTTTTTTCTTCTTTTTCTTTCAGCTGTTCCCCATTAGGGGTCACCACAGTGGATCATCTGTTCCTTTTTCTCCCTGTCCTTTGCATCTTGCTTTGTCGAACCAACCACCTGCATGTCCTCCCTCAACACATCCATAAACCTTATCTTAGACCTTCTTCTTTTCCTCTTACCTGGCAGCTTCATCCCTGGCATCCTTTTCCCAATATACCCAGTATCCCTCCTCAGCACATGTCCAAACCAATACAATCTCACCTCTCTGACTTTGTCTCCAAACTGACCCTCTAATATACTTACTTATACTTGTAGCAGACATACTTGTATCTGTAGAGTATCTACATGTATGTGACAGGTCAGATTGCAGTTTTGTATGTGGTTTTCTAATGCACAGAAGTGCACATCTATGGTGAAGGACAGAAAGTTTTGTAGTATTGGGGGTTGTACTGTAAATGTGCAGACATGCTGCATCCATCCTGTACCAATGCCACATGTGAATCTGCTGATAATACTTCTGTCCCACAACTACTTAGGTCCCACTGGTCTGCATGTGGGACAGCAGCCTGAAGCTGGTGAGTATGGAATTGTTTTGTTGTGGTTTGCCAATACCCCAGGCATGTGAAGGGCATACAATTTACCATGCACACAATTGTCACTCATAGCCATATTGCTTTATGTGCATGTTCACGTGTGGTGGGGTTACCTGCATTGCATCACAGTGGTCACCACAGGGGCCTATCTGAAGAGAATGTAACATTCCTGAAGCATAACTCACAACCTACCAGTGCAAGACTTCTGGACAGAGACCAGCAAAACTGGGGGACAAACAGCCTAAGTTAAGGACATGTGTGAAACATCACTCTTATACAGTGGATATAAACAGTGTACACATCCCTGTTACGATGCCAGGTGTTTGTGATATATACAAATTGAGACCACAATATGTCAGTCCACACCTTTTCCAACCTACTAACACTACTCATGTATCCCAGAGCTCTATATTGTTAGTTACATATAGTAAAACTGGCTGCAATGCATGATGTTGAGGGCTGTATACATGCATGTCACCATTTGGGTAATGTGAGGTCTGTGTAACAGATTTATGCCACCTCACCTGTAAGTGTCTGTGTGTGTGTGTGTGTGTGTGTGTGTGTGTGTGTGTGTGTGTGTGTGTGTGTGTGTGTGTGTGTATGTGTGTGTGTGCATGTACCAGCCAACCTCAAAGTGCAGGTATTAATGTACATATGTTGTCTTCCCCTCACATGTGGCAATGGGGTTCAGGGTCCCTCCTTCTTGGAAACTCATGTCATTGTCTCTGCAGACTCTGACAATGATGATAGGAATAGTGAGGTACAGGTGGGGTTATCAGGGACTGAAACTTTCCCACTGGTTGGCTTCCCACTGTTGTCCACACCATCCCCGCACACAGTGACAATGCCCACATAACCCGTCACCAATGGCCACAGATGATGGACAGTTGGCAGGTGGTGGCATGGAACAGGCTAGCATGGTGACTATGGCAGGTGTGAGTGTAGACACTGTCCATACAAAGGCACAACAAAAACAAACTAGTAAGCCACGTAGCAAGGATGTACAGGTCACCAGGAGTTAACGCCAACAGTCATTCAGCTACATCCAACTTGCACCAAAATTCCAAGGCAAAAAGTGATCCAAATACGATCCAAATATGATTTATTGATAAAAACAAACAGAGATGACCTAGGTTTCGTTCCGTAACGAACTTCATCAGATAACAATCATCAAATACCTCCCTCCTTAAATATACATTGCCCTACACTTAATTGCATCAATTAACTGTAATTAAACCAATAAATACAATGAATCTATTTAAACAGACAATGTCAAGTAATAAAATACCAAAATTCCATTGAACCAAAACTTATTACTTATCATATATTATAACATGTACAAATAACCTAAAAATGATAATATTAAAAAAATGAAAAATGAAATTATACACAAAATATATATATATAATAACATAAGTAATAAAATTGATGATACAAATAATCGATTAAAAATATGTATATGTATGTATTATTTGATTAAATGAACTGTACTATAAATACTAAACAAACTAACAAGTGCATGAATGATAACTATGAACAATACTATGCATTGTGTTAACACAAACTATCTACCTTTTGCCATAATACTTTTCAACATAGGCTTAATGGTACAACACTCATTAAGCCCTGGTGTGTTACATGCGTCCAAAAGTATCTGCCATCTTAATTCACAAATATCCAAATCAAATATAGTAACCCTACCTTGTCCATCATATACTACATTCTGTATAATGCAAAACTTAAATTTGTGTCCAGCATTACCCAGTGTATGCCTGGCAAGTGCATTAGTTGTTTTGAGATTTTTAATATCAGAAAGATGCTCCCTCACTCTATCCCTAAAATGTCGGGAAGTCTTACCGACATAGAATGAGTCACAATCCTGGCACAAAGCAAGGTATACAACGTTAGATGTATAGCAATTAAAATGCCCCCTTAATTTAATACTATAAGTGTTAACAACAATATTTTCACTGGTACAATAAATATAGGGACATATAGTGCATCGACCACATTTAAAATTTCCTATCTGTCTACATGTGGTTTCTTTCTTAGAACTGTCGTACTTCTCAAAATTGTTTTTAAAGGATGCATCTTTCTTATACACAAATTTCACATCCCCCCTGAACAAATGTCCTAATTTTTTGTCCTTACATACAATATCCCAATTCCTCTGAATAATATCCCTAATAATCGGATAACAGTCATTGTATACGGATATATATAAGGGAATACTACTCAATTTTGCTTCTTCACTAATATTAACATGGTTGGTATTAATCAAATTAAGACATGTAGATGTTAGTATAGCCTGATATGACCCTATTTTTCTCTTGTAAGAAACCTCATTTTGTATTTGAACACATAACTGTTCAGGGTACCCTCTATTTTGAAACATATTGGATATGAACCTGAGTTCTTTCACAAAATCATCATCATTACTTACCATTCTGGCAGCCCTGACCATCTGCCCTTTGACAATTGCTTTTTTCTGATGGTCAGGGTGCCAGCTGGTATAATGCAAATAAGCATTGGAAAATGTTGGTTTTCTATGAATATTAGATGTGACTTTGCCCCACTTTTTATCATAAGTTAATCTCACATCCAAATATGATATTTCCTCCTCACTAATTTCATGGGTAAATTTCAGGAACCTAACCGTGTTATTAATATACCCTAAAAATGATTCCAACACATCCTTGTTCTCATCCCATACGATAAATATATCGTCGAGGTATCTTGTATACAGTTTAATGTGTTCAAAATACTTAGTTTTAAAGATGTAATTACATTCCCAGTAACTCATTATCAAATTAGCGTAAATGGGGGCACAAGCCGCCCCCATTGCCACTCCATTAACCTGCTGGTAATAGTTACCTTCATAATGTATATAATTGTTCATTAACACTATTTCCATAAGGTTCACCAACATGTTTATTTTATCTTGATCAAATAACTTTGTTTCATATAATTGCTCCTCAAGCCATATCAGGCCTATATCCTGAGGTATTGTGGTAAACAAATTGCATACATCTACTGTAATAAATGAGTACCCTTCCTTCATTTTTAGTTCCTTAATTTTCGCCAAAAAATCCCAAGAGTCTCTGCTAATGTAAGGAAACATAGTCAAACATTTCTTAAGGTGATAATCTAGGAACTGACTAACAAAACACGTCTTACTTCTCTTACTATCGACTATAGGTCGAAATTGCAAGTTATCCAAACCTTTATGAATTTTAGGTATGCCGAATATTCCGCTAATAACTGGATATTCATTAATCATATAGTTGTAATCATCTTCTGTTATCTCTCCTCTATACAGCATGTTTTTAATTGTTAAATCTATCTTTGCATACGCTATGTATATTTCATTAAGACTTACTTCCTCATATGAATCTCCTTGCAACATGCCAATCATATAAGATATGTAATCCTGTGTATTAGTTACCACCACCCCATTACCCTTATCGGGTTTCATGATCCTTATATCTGATTCCTTACATATATTGTTAAACGTCTCATATTCCTCTTTTGACATATTATAATGCATTAAATTTTTATAAGTCTTGTAAAATTTCCTCATGTCATTCTCGCTCAATCTCTCAAAAATAGCTATTTTATCATTCATAGGTGGATTGAATGCACTTGGTCTTTTCAATACCTTGTCTTTCCGTCTATAAACATTTTCATCCTCCGGACACATATTGAACCAAGTTTTTAAATTTAATTTGTGAGTAAACATTTTTAACTCCATAACTGATTTAACCAAGTTCCCCTTCCTACATGGGACAAAGTTAAAACCTTTTGCAAAAAGGTTAACCTGTTTTTCATCCATAATGATCTTCGAGTAATTATATAACTTAAAGTCACCCACTTCATTCTCAATAATCATAGGGTGACTCAATACTGCATACATAGTACGATCTGTATCTAGAGTTATACTGTTATTTGAATTTTGTGAATATTCACAAACATTGCTCACTTCACAATAAACATCCGGGTCGAAATTAATATAAAAATTCACATTCATATCCGTTCTTATACCCTCTAAATCCACTGTCTGTCCTGCAGTATCTTCCTCAACACATATAAAATTTGAAAGGGTTTCCTGCACACCATATCCTAGATCTCCCAATAATGTGTTATTATGGGTATATTCATGTGTGCTCATATTCATCAAATCTATGGTGTCAACATATTCCCTTGTGTTGTTAAACATCAAACATGCATGTCTTTCATCATTTTCTACATATTCCATACCCTCGCCAACTTGCAAACAACCACCATTACTTTCATTACTGTGAATTAAACATAAATTGTTGTTATCCAGAGTCTCAGTAGATTCCAAAGCCAACTTCGAGTAACACAATGCATTTTCAAAAATTGTATCATTTAAAATACCATATTCATACATACTGTTGTCACCTGCCAACTGAGTGCCTGTAGCAACTGTACACTTACCCATATGCGTTTGTTGATCATGCAATGATAAAATGTTCAAACAACTATGTCCAAAAAAATCTCCATGCACATGTCCCAAGTTTAAATCTGTACAGTTCGTAGCAGCATCTTCATATTTCCTCATTATTATTTCCGTACTTTCCACCCGTTTTTTTGGTTCTCTAAAAAATCTTTTTTAGACCGAGCTCCAGTTCGTTGGTAATCAGTGCTAGCGCCACTTTGTCCTGTATTTTTAAGTCTCTCGGACCTCCGTACGCCTTCCTCTGTTTCCCCTTCATTATGCGTACTGGTGTCACGAACTTCCCCTTGCTCATTACCGGAGATGACGTCTATCTCATCACAACTATTACGCAAACGCCCTCTTTGTTTCTGGTTACCATAACGACTCACCGTTGCCTTAGAAAATGGATAAATGACACCCAGCTCATAACCCTTAATGTCTCTGTCAATTTTATTTTATTTTATTATTTATTTATAAAATAAACATGTTGGTGAACCTTATGGAAATAGTGTTAATGAACAATTATATACATTATGAAGGTAACTATTACCAGCAGGTTAATGGAGTGGCAATGGGGGCGGCTTGTGCCCCCATTTACGCTAATTTGATAATGAGTTACTGGGAATGTAATTACATCTTTAAAACTAAGTATTTTGAACACATTAAACTGTATACAAGATACCTCGACGATATATTTATCGTATGGGATGAGAACAAGGATGTGTTGGAATCATTTTTAGGGTATATTAATAACACGGTTAGGTTCCTGAAATTTACCCATGAAATTAGTGAGGAGGAAATATCATATTTGGATGTGAGATTAACTTATGATAAAAAGTGGGGCAAAGTCACATCTAATATTCATAGAAAACCAACATTTTCCAATGCTTATTTGCATTATACCAGCTGGCACCCTGACCATCAGAAAAAAGCAATTGTCAAAGGGCAGATGGTCAGGGCTGCCAGAATGGTAAGTAATGATGATGATTTTGTGAAAGAACTCAGGTTCATATCCAATATGTTTCAAAATAGAGGGTACCCTGAACAGTTATGTGTTCAAATACAAAATGAGGTTTCTTACAAGAGAAAAATAGGGTCATATCAGGCTATACTAACATCTACATGTCTTAATTTGATTAATACCAACCATATTAATCTTAGTGAAGAAGCAAAATTGAGTAGTATTCCCTTATATATATCGGTATACAATGATTGTTATCCGATTATTAGGGATATTATTCAGAGGAATTGGGATATTGTATGTAAGGACAAAAAATTAGGACATTTGTTCAGGGGGGATGTGAAATTTGTGTATAAGAAAGATGCATCCTTTAAAAACAATTTTGAGAGGTACGACAGTTCTAAGAAAGAAACCACATGTAGACAGATAGGAAATTTTAAATGTGGTCGATGCACTATATGTCCCTATATTTATTGTACCAGTGAAAATATTGTTGTTAACACTTATAGTATTAAATTAAGGGGGCATTTTAATTGCTATACATCTAACGTTGTATACCTTGCTTTGTGCCAGGATTGTGACTCATTCTATGTCGGTAAGACTTCCCGACATTTTAGGGATAGAGTGAGGGAGCATCTTTCTGATATTAAAAATCTCAAAACAACTAATGCACTTGCCAGGCATACACTGGGTAATGCTGGACATAAATTTAAGTTTTGCATTATACAGAATGTAGTATATGATGGACAAGGTAGGGTTACTATATTTGATTTGGATATTTGTGAATTAAGATGGCAGATACTTTTGGACGCATGTAACACACCAGGGCTTAATGAGTGTTGTACCATTAAGCCTATGTTGAAAAGTATTATGGCAAAAGGTAGATAGTTTGTGTTAACACAATGCATAGTATTGTTCATAGTTATCATTCATGCACTTGTTAGTTTGTTTAGTATTTATAGTACAGTTCATTTAATCAAATAATACATATGTATACATTTTTAATCGATTATTTGTATTATTAATTTTATTATTTATGTTATTATATATATATTTTGTGTATATTTTTATTTTTCATTTTCTTAATATTATCATTTTTAGGTTATTTGTAAATGTTATAATATATGATAAGTAATAAGTTTTGGTTCAATGGAATTTTGGTATTTTATTACTTGACATTGTCTGTTTAAATAGATTCATTGTATTTATTGGTTTAATTACAGTTAATTGATGCAATTAAGTGTAGGGCAATGTATATTTAAGGAGGGAGGTATTTGATGATTGTTATCTGATGAAGTTCGTCACGGAACGAAACCTAGGTCATCTCTGTTTGTTTTTATCAATAAATCGTATTTGGATCGTATTTGGATCACCTTTTTGCCTTGAAATTTTGGTGCAAGTTTGATGTAGCTGAATGACTGTTGGCGTTAACTCCTGGTGACCTGGACATCCTTGCTACGTAGACACTGTCCATAGCCAGAGTGCAGGCAAGGTCCCACACAGGCAGATGGACAAGAGTGCTCGCATAAGGACTGCTGCTCATCAAGACGCTGTCACAAGTGCACAGCAGGTGTCACCAGTTGCATGTTTCAGGCTGTCATGGATGCACAGGCACATAGTGAATGCCACACCACACAAATATTCAGGGTGGTGAATGCAGCTCTTCCTGATTTACGTGACAACATACATGACATTGTTGAGACCACACATCAAAATACTGAGATCATGAATAGATGGTGGGGTGAGACCTTGGCAATCCTCAACTGTGGCATGTCTGTGCTAGAGCATGTGGTGGGGGATGGGCATTGGCCATGTGGACATAGGTCAGCACCAACAAAAACTACTTGGGAACCAACTCGGGTACCAACACCTTTGCCCAAAGGTTCTTTGAATTCATAAATTCCAATGCCCTGGATCAACTAATCCATAGTCCCACCAGGGGCATATCCTAGACCTGGTCATTACCAACATGGGAGACTGATGCTCCACACCAGTGGTCACCCCCTCATTGGTCAGGTCTGACCATAAGCTAATCACCCTTGACGTCCACATCTCACCCCTACTTCCCAGTAGGGAAATCTCCATAAAACACTTATCCAAAGCCACCTTCATGCTACTCAAGTCAGAAGTGGCAAACTTCATTACACCCATGCAGATGGGAACTGAAAGTTCGACTGTTGAATCATACACTAAGGCACTCTACGAGCACATCCACTCGTGCATGAATTGTGCCATTCCAAATAGAACCAAGATGCTCTCCTCCAAAAAAAGGAAGCCAATCTGGTGGTCTCCTGCCATAAACAAAGGGTCTATATTAGATCACTGAATGCTTAAAAAAGTGAATGGCGATTAATCGACCCTATGTAAAAGAAAGCTTACAATTTTGAACTGTCAGAACAAAAAAAACAAACACTTTAAACATTACCCCCCTACTTAAATATACCAACTCTGAGACCGTGCTACAGTGCCAAAAATGGCAGAATAATGAAGCGGCCATGCAAATTCTTTCCCAGGGAAAGAATTAACTTAAAAGCCGCTTCGATCTTTTTGACGTTTCCGTCTTTTGAGTTCGACAAAGATGTATTTGAAAGAATGTATCTTTGGTCTTCTAATAGGGAACCTAAACAAACTATACAACAGAAGGAAGAAACTGTTGCAGAAAAAAGGAAAATCCCAGGATGCAAAAAACTCCCTTACCAGCCTCAGTAAGAAGCTGAGATCCCACATAAAATCCTCCAAAGCTAGTTATGAAAATAAAATTGCCAAAGATTCCAAGGACAACCACAAGGCATTCCATAGTTATGTCAAGAATCTAAATGGCAATGCTCAGATCTGCTCTGAGCTACAACAAAATGGCATTAAATATACTGATCCCAAGGATATTGCCAATATTCTGGTAGATCGATTCAGTGCCAACTTCACCCCCCTCTCACTCCCTAAAGGGTCCATCTCAATACCAAAAGATTGCCAAATTCCGGTAATCACAGCCGCACAGGTAAACAATGCACTCTCCAAAGCTAAGAATACAGCATCCATGGGACCAGATGACATCCTGGGCTATGTACTACATGAACTACAAAGTGAACTGGCACCTCACCTAAGTGTCATGTTTAATCATAGCCTCACCTCAGGCTACATGCCCAATGAGTGGCGCACAGCTTCGGTTATCCCAATCCATAAGGGGGATCCACCTTGGATCCCGGGAACTATCATCCCATCAGTCTGATGAGCCTGATCTGCAAAGCCATGGAATGCATTATCATGGAACTTATAAACAAAGACATTGGCAACTGATCTTGTCTCCTCAACCTGATTGACTTCTTTGAATCAGTCTCCAGAGCCATGGACAAGGGTAAGGCAGTCCACACAGCATCTCTGGGCCTCGCTAAGGCCTTCGACACCATCCCCCCACTCTGGAATCATAGATAAACTTACTAAGCTGGGCATTAATCCCTGCATCACTCGATGGGTTGCCAACTGGCTTACTGATGGATCTCACACTGTAAAAGTAGCCGACTCAAAATCCAGTTCCAGACAAGTGACAAGTGGAGTACCTCAGGTTTCAGTCCTGGGACCGCTCTTGTTTTGCATCTACTTCTCTGAAGTACAGGCCAGCACTAAGGAACTCTGGCTAACAAAGTTCGCAGATGACAGCAAATTGGGAGCAATTATTAAATCCCTAAATAATGTGGATATTCTATAAAAGGGTCTTACAGAAACAGATGTTTGGTGCCAGAGCCATGGGCTCAAGCTCAGTGCAAAGAAATGTATAGTTATCCTGTTTGTGAAAAAAATATGTACCCATGAATTACCGCATAAGTGGCAGTACACTAAACACTGAAAGTGTGATAAGGGACCTAGGGACACAGGTGGACAGTGATCTCAACTTCGATAACCACATCACCGCAACAGTCTGGAAATCCTTCTATGTGGCACACCTCATAACTAAGGGCTTGTAATCCAGGAAAAAAGGAGGTCATTGTTCCACTGTACTCATCCCTCATTAGACCCATTATAGAGTACAATGCCCCATTTGGTATGCACCTCACAAGACATCTGCAACAACTGGAAAGGCCACAGAAACACCTCACTAAAAGAATAACAGGCCTAAAGCAGATGCTCTATGCTGACTGTCTAAAAAAACTCCAGCTATACTCTGCCACATATTCCCTACTCAGAGGTGATCTCTGCTTAACATACAAGGCCATGTCAAACCCAGAGCTGTTGGACATGCTACACTCAAAGCCACATGCTCCAGGGATCTAAACCTGGCCATCACAATGAACAAAACATGCTGTAGGGATAGGTTACTGACCCAGAGACACCTCATACTCTGGAATAGACTGCCCATACATGTCAAGCTGAGCACCTCTTTGGCCTGCTTCAAAAGGAACCTTGACAATTGGATGGGAGATAGGAAATTCACCCCAGGGATCATGACAGTCACCCTGCTAGACAAGGGACCAGAGAAGTAAATATTATGGGAAAAAAATAGCCAGGAAATTGTTATGGCTAGGCTTGTATAGGCCCTAGGGCCAATAGCCTAGTACCAACTTATGAACCTATGAACAACAGCTGAGTGTCTACAGGGCCATGCACCTTCACACTCCCATAGTGGCAGTGACACCAGCACTACCGAAGGAGGGTTGCTGTCCACATCACACCAGAGCAGGCCATGGCCACGTGATCCTGGCCAGTCCTGTTAGGGACACAGATCTAGCAGACAGCAGTCACCATCAGGAAGCAGTAGTGCATCTGACCTTGGGCCTGGTGGTACCAGTGACACCCTTGGCAGGACCAGTTCCCGTGTCCCTGGCTGGAGATAGTGAACTGGACACCCTGCCATGTACGGTCCACAGCTGTCCAACATACACCTGTGTAGAACAGCAACATGGCATGACTGTGTGCATACATACACACACACACACACACACACACACACACACACACACACACACACATACACACACGTCTATATCACAGACAGGTCTCCTCCAGACACACACAGCACCTCTGCACAGCCCATCTATTGGATACAAGTCCAAACACACAGACATAATGTCAACTGTATGGCCCACCCTAGGCCTCTAGCAAATTCACACCCCACCCTGTGCATATGATGATACCTGTGCCACATCCCTGTCATCCATAACATTGATGCAGGAACATGCTAATATGGGTCTGATGCACAGGGTGAATATAGTACATTGTAGCTTTGTAACACTGTGTAAGGTGCTGTTGCCTTGCATTTGTTATGAGTACACATACAGGTGTATGTATCTTATTAGCTAGTATGCATTATTGATGTTAGTACCACTGACTGAATGTAGTCTGACATGCTGTTCTGTTTGTTCCAGGTGTTTGTGTGTCTGCAGGTTGTGGCCCTGCAGACATTCCCAAGAGGGAGTATGGCAGAGCGGGAATACACCAACCATGTCATAGGCAATGCACAGTTTTATATGTACATGTATCAGGTGTGTATGCATGCAACAGTGTGTGAGGGACACTGTTGTTAGACAGTGTGACCTTGCATTCATACCCCTTGACCCCTTGTCACAGATAGGTAGCCTTCAGACATGTCACTTCAGTATTGTGTAATACCACAGGCTCATACATACAAAACAGGTTACTGCAGTACTCTCAGCAGGTCCTTCACAAGCATAGCCATTACATTAACTGCAACAGATTCACCTAGCAACACCTGTTGGCCCTGCCATTTCTTTTCCATACACTCAACCCTGATGCAGTTGGTGAGAGCATGCATGATACTGTGTATGACAGGTTTGTGGTATGTATTCCTCAGTTCATAGGGTGGAGCAGGGAGACAAAATGGTATATTCTTTGCATACACACAGTAAGGACTGATACAGGGGATGTGCATACAGTAACACAAACACAGTTGGCAATAGCCAGATTAGTAAACCTACATATCCACTTTGATGTAGTATAGTACTACATACACATGCCATGCCCCACATAGATTATATGCATGGGACATAACACATTACCTTTTACAACATGTAATGTTCTGAATGCCTTCATGAATGGTGAGATAACCCAACAGAAATAGCATCTGGAATCATGTATTGCTTCTACAAACCTGGACAAGTGATAGGGGATGCAGCCATTGTACTAGCATGATGCTTCAATCAGGTATGATACCTGATGCTGGCATGTGTGTTATTACACTCACTATGGCTGATTTGGCAACAATATCACATACATGGGCATTGCTGAGGGACACAGAGCACATACAGATTGCAAACATCTGGATATTCCATAGATATCTGTACAGAGGACTAGTATGGCCTGCACAATGGTTTAACATGCTGCATGTGAGGCAGACGCCATTACCATGCTTTAAGAGTGGTGTTAGGTTTTGAATACTTAAGAGTGGTGTTAGGCTCAAAGGTGGTAAACAAGTGTGGATGGTGCACACATCAAAATTATATCAGTGTAAAACTACAATCCACTCTGCTACAGGCCCCATGAAGGCTCAGTGTCTCTTCAACCTAACACCACTCTTAAGTATTCAACTGCGGTACCACCTTTAACATTCTTGTAAGAAAAGCACAGTCCGGGTCTGAACTGTCTGCAAACAGCTACAGTTATCTTTGAACCTAACACCACTCTTAAGTATTCAACTGCGGTACCACCTTTAAAATTCTTGTAAGAAAAGTGCAGTCCGAGTCTGAACTGTCTGCAAACAGCTACTGTTAACACCACTCTTAAGTATTCAACTGTGGTACCAACTTTAACATTATTGTAAGAAAAGCACAGTCCAGGTCTGAACTGTCTGCAAACAGCTACAGTTAACTTTGAATCTAACACCACTCTTAAGTATTCAACTGCGGTACCACCTTTAACATTCTTGTAAGAAAAGCGCAGTCCAGGTCTGAACTGTCTGCAAACAGCTACAGTTAACTTTGAACCTAACACCACTCTTAAGTATTCAACTACGGTACCACTTTAATCTGAACTGTCTGCAAACAGCTACAGTTAACTTTGAACCTAACACCACTCTTAAGTATTCAACTACGGTACCACCGTTAACATTCTTGTAAGAAAAGTGCAGTCCGGGTCAGAACTGTCTGCAAACAGCTACAGTTAACTTTGAGTATGTGTCTACCTGTTTGAGCCAATATTCATTTTCCCCTGGAGAGCACTCTGCTTTGGCTTGTAAGCAGCCCCACCACACACACACACACACACACACACACACACACACACACACACACACACACACACACACACACACACACACACACACACACACACACACACACACACACACACACACACACCTTCCACTTTCTCTTATTCCCTTCTGTTAGCAAATAGTATCCATAACTGATCAATACTGTGTGTTTGTTAATTTAAACTATGACCACAGTAGCCTACTGATACAAGGTTATCCTGTTTTTCCACCTGAGAAATTAAGAAATGACTTACAGTTTCAGAGCAGTCCTTGGTCAATTGTGATTGTTTCTTAACACATACTTGTCTTTGCTTTGGCTCATTGGCAGCAGTACAAAGAACTGCCTGCTCACACCCTTGTTCTCCCCTCCCCCTTCCCTGTTTATTACCTTAAGACAATCCCAAAGTTAATAAATATTACCTGTGGCAGGCACCATTTGTAAAACTACAATCCACTCTGCTACAGGCCCCATGAAGGCTCAGTGTCTCTCCAATAAGTGTTTTACAACTGTAAATGCCTATATGTTGAATTGTATTACACATTTTACAACTGTATATGTTTATGTTGAATTGTGTTAGACATCTAATATGATTTATGCTTTATTATTGGATGTTACTATGGCATGCTAGCATTTTGTATGCACCAAGTTGTTTTTAGTATAATAGTTTGTATGGTCTATTTGCATAGCTGCACCTTGTTCACTAATGTTATTCATGTAATTGTGTTGGGTGTAGACAGCTCATACTAGTGTCTAAATTATTTCTATATATTTGTGCTGTTACGGGTGGATAGAATCACATTAGAGAACCATGACAGATTGCTGCTCGCTATATTTTTATCTGTGACTGCATAACTGTCTGGGTTTTTTTTTCTAATGTTCTTCCAATTGGCTCAGTATCTGCATATACTAAGTAGTGGTTCAGGACATTGTCCTGCATGCGGTAGCTATTTGCTCAGTGTGTTTTTTATAATCTTTATAATATATATTTACCATCTCAAAGTGCTTACTCCTCTCTGTACTCTTCTTTTCTAGACCTAACACCACTCTTAAGTATTCAACTGCGGTACCACCTTTAACATTCTTGTAAGAAAAGCGCAGTCCGGGTCTGAACTGTCTGCAAACAGCTACAGTTAACTTTGAGTATGTGTCTACCTGTTTGAGCCAATATTCATTTTCCCCTGGAGAGCACTCTGCTTTGGCTTGTAAGCAGCCCGCCCCACCACCACCACAAACACACACACACACACACACACACACACACACACACACACACACACACACACACACACACACACACCTTCTACTTTCTCTTATTCCCTTCTGTTAGCAAATAGTATCCATAACTGATAAATACTGTGTGTTTGTTAATTTAAACTATGACCACAGTAGCCTACTGATACAAGGTTATCCTGTTTTTCCACCTGAGAAATTAAGAAATGACTTACAGTTTCAGAGCAGTCCTTGGTCAATTGTGATTGTTTCTTAACACATACTTGTCTTTGCTTTGTGATTGTTTCCAGCCTCCTCATATGAGCAACTAACAGGGTCTCTACCCGCTTCGCTCCCCACCCTGCCCCCTATTCCCTCCCACCCCCAGTGGTCCCACCTTTATTGCACTCAAACCCCTCCCATCTTTCCAATAGCCAACCACAGTGCTAACCCAACACTGCCTCCTCCATCTTCCCTCTACTATCACACCTCCTCAACTAACATGTACAAGCATACCTTTCCTATGCTCACTGCATGCACTCTCCTTTCATATCTTACATCCTACCAAAGCTCCATCATTCCCCCACTCAACCACTACCACTGTACTACTACTCACACCACCACTCATGTCTCACCCACACTCAGCTCCCCTCCCACCAGCTCAAGAACCGTCCCTATGCACCCCCCCACATATTCTACCAACTATATTACTCAAACATAAAGCATCCCTACAACTTAACATAGTAACCCTCCCACCATACCTATTACCCACAGAGCACAATCATAAAGTTTCCCTTATAAACAAACACATTCAAAAACTGAGAAAACTAATAATCTCATGCATATCAAAACTAGCCCTAAGTGGAGACATCCACCCCAACCCTGGCCCTACCATCTCCAACCCCAATCCTCATAATCAGACTAGAAACCACAACTCCCATATTACAGCCAATAGAAAGCCAAGTGACTTCCTTCTACTAAGCCTAAATATTAGAAGTATATCCAACAAAGTCCATGAACTCCATCCCACCATAGACTTGTACTCCCCAGATATAGTCATCCTGACAGAAACCTGGCTAAAACCTCACATTACCAGTGAGCAAATACTCCCTACAGGTTACGGCATACTAAGAGTACACCGGCTAAACAAAAAAGGAGGTGGTGTAGCTATAATATTTAACAGCATCTAAATATCCAGATCTTAAAATCATCAGCTCCACAAATAGGCAATGAAGAAATAATATATACCAACCTCAAAATTAACCAAAACAAAACCATCAACATAACTGGATGCTACTTCCCACCTGGCCAAAACATCCCTCCACTAGAAATCCTCCTCAGCTGGTCTACCCACCATCTCCCCCAAGAAACTATCATCTTAGGTGATTTCAATATTGACTGGCAATCCTGTTCTGGCAACAATCCAACCCATCATGTACACCTTCATGGCTTCACCCAACTAGTCCAGTCACCAACCAGGATAAATAAAAACTCCAGCAAGCACACTACCCTGGATTGGATACTAGTCAGTAAGAGCCCCCAGTCATATATAACAGGCTGCTTATCAGATAGCCTCAGTGATCACTCCCCAACATTCCTACTCAAAAAATACCTATACCAAGCTAAACCTGTCATCTACCGTCAAATACGTAAAAAACTAAACTTTAACCCACTCACATTCATCTCATCCCTCAAAGAATGTAACTGGCATCCTCTAAAGTACCTCAGTCTAGATGACGCAGTTGAATTTTTTAATACTATCTTCCTGAACATCCTTAATTACCATGCCCTCATAAGATTTTCCAGAACCAAAGCACAACCCTGCCCATGGCTACAGAAAACCACTAAGTCAGAAATGAAAAACAGGGATAAAGCCTGGGAGCACTGGCGCAAAACCAAAACCCCCTCAGCTAGTCAGGCATTCCTAGAACTATGCAATAGAGTCAAAAAGCTAATAAAACAGGACAAATTCTAATACTACCAGTCTGCCCTAGACTCCTCACAACACAGCCCCAAACAATTCTGATCCTCCATAAACTCCATCCTCCACCCAGGTAAAGTCAGTTCCCCTCCTCCTAACATCCCTCACTCCTCAGAAAATATTGCTACCTCATTCAACACACACTTCACCCAAGCCATACTATCACTAGCTAAACAACACAACCCCCCTCCCCTCCAGCCCACACCTTCAACTAGTAATCTTCCCACTGCTTTCTCTTTTTCTCCTGTACCTACCTCCAACATAAAAAAACTCTTAACTAAACTTAAACCCACCAAATTAGCAGCAGACAACCTCCCAAGTGAATACCTACAAATCGCAGCTGATGCTCTGGCCTACCCAGTATCCATCTTGATTAACCGATCTCTGTCAGAAAGTTACATTCCCACACTGTGGAAAGTATCACATATAATTCCCCTCCACAAAGGCGGACCCTCCGCAGAACTAACCAATTACCCACCCCATAGCTATTCTCTCTCCACTCTCCAAAATACTAGAGATGCATACACTCTCAGGTCTCAGACTACCTCCTTACTAACAACCTCCTTTCCAGTACTCAGCATGGTTTCCGACCAAACCATAGCACCACCACTGCCTTACTCTCCTTTACTAACACTATCCTTCAGCATAAAAACAATGGCTATCTCTCCTCTGCTACTTTCCTAGACCTATCTAAAGCATTTGACATGGCCCCACACAAACACCGTATCTCTGTCCTCAATAACCTATCCTTCTCACAATCAGTCACCAACTGGTTTCAGAGTTACCTGTCTGACCACCAACAATCCGTTGTATGGCAGAATGACATATCTCCCCAACTACCTGTCTCCATAGGGGTTCCCCAAGGATCCATCCTTAGACCCCTACTCTTCTCTGTTTACACCAATAATCTAGCCTCTGCCACCAAACATGGCACACTCATACAATACGCAGATGACTCGACCATCATCTGCTCAGCCCAGTCCCTACCCAAACTGCAAAAAGTCACACAGGAAGCATTTTCCTCTGTTGAAACATGGTTATCCAATGCCCAATTAATACTCAACCCAAACAAAACTAAACTACTCATCTTTCAACCCACAAAACATACTCAAAACAACTCTCACTTTAACATCACAGCAAAAGACAACACCACTATATACCCAACTGAACACACCAAATTGCTAGGAGTGGAAATAGACAATAAACTAAAATTTGACATTCACATATCCATGACCATAAAAAAAGTCCACAAAAAACTAGGAGCGTTATACAGAAATAAGCAATTTCTCACCAAAGCAGCAAAGATTTCAATAGCAAATTCCCACCTTATCTCCACCCTACTTTATGCCTCTCCAATATATATCAACCTAAGGCAATGTGATCTAAACAAGCTAGAGACCTGCTACAACAAAATCGCCAAATTCACCACAGGGGCATCCTACGGTAGTCACCACTGTCTCTCACTTGCTGAACTGGGCTGGCTTGAACTCCCTCACCTCCCTCAGTGGTATCAACTCTCACTCGCCCACAAACTAGTAAACCATCCACTAAATGTCCCATCCCTCCAGAATTTATTTATTTATTTATTTTACATTTGTTAACCGGGAGAGTCCGACTGGATACATGTCCATTTTCAGCGGAGGCCCGGGGAGAAAAGCTCCAAGTACATAACAGACATATGAACATTGTTAATGCAAAAAAAGGAAGATAGTTGAGTTCTAAATACAATATAAAGATACATCACATCTTGGGGAAAAAAAAAAAAAACAACAGCAGCATATAAAAAAAACATAGGTCAGTTACAAAGGCGAGGCGCCTTGTTAAAAAGCAGTTAAGGATAGTGAGGTAAGAGAAGGGTAAATGATAGTGGTTAATCAGGTTTGGAGCAGGGACATTGCCAGAGAGTATTGAGATGGGGTTTAAGCTTTTTTTTTTGAATTGTAGGAGTGAGGGTTCTGAGGTGAGCATGGTCGGTAGGGAGTTCCACATTTTACCTACAAAGTTTGAGAATAGAGAATCCCCAGCAGAATTATTGGCTTTGGTAGTTTGAGCTAAGATCTTATTGGAGGAGCGTAAAGATTGCAGGTTAATATAGGGGTGAATGATGTTTTCATAGCTGGTGTTTTCTCTGGGTGATACAGTATCTGGTGAGCCATTTTGAGTTGGTTGAAATGGAGTTGGCTGGAAAACTCTAACCACCCTAGTTGCTTCAAGTTAGTGCAGTGGTGCATTCTAAAGGTGGAATTTGTGGCAAATCTAGCTATGTGATTGTAACAAGAAGCAAGTTTGTTAAGGGTTGTCTTGTTTAGGTTTGTAAAGAGGGAGGCATAGAAAAGAGTTGATAGTAGGTGTGTGCTGGCAATTGTAATTTTAGCGTGAGGAGTGAGAAAGTGTTTTACTTTATAGAGAGAGCCAAGCTTTTATTGACGGTTTTGATGGTAAGATTGAAATGGGTGTCAAATTTAAGGAGTTATCAATGGTAACACCTAATAGCTTTGTGTGAGCTTCTGGTGATATAGTGATTCCATTGGAGGATGTAATAGAGAAGGTGGGGAAGAGTCTTGTTAGTGGGTGAGAAAGTAAGTAGTTTTGTTTTGTTGGGGTTGAGAACTAGTTGTCGACTTGAGAACCATTTTTCTATTAGGTTGAAGGTGTCTTGGGTTGAAGCAGTGAGGTCTGCCAGGTTGGAGGCAGTGCTGATGATAGTCGAATCATCTGCATATTGAATGCATGTGACATGGGGGTGATTGTGGGCAGGTCATTAACAAAGATGGTGAAGAGAAGAGGGCCAAGAATAGATCCTTGGGGAACTCCAAGTGTAACAGGTAGGCATGTAGATAATTTGTCCTGCCATAGAACAGCCTGTTGCCTATTGGACAGGTAGGATTGGAACCATTTCAGCGTGGAATTGCTGAGTGATAGTTTTTTTTAATGTATGGAGGAGTTGAATGTGGTTCACCATATCAAAGGCCTTGGAGAGGTCCACGAAAAGAGCAGATGATAGTTTATTATTGTTTCTGAAGTTATTGATGGTATTAGAAAAGGATAGTAGGGCTGATGTGGTACTGTGATTTGGCCTGAAGCCATGTTGGGAGTTAGCTAGAATTTTATTTTTGGTGAGGTGTTCCATCAGTTGTTTGTGGACACACTTTTCCATAATTTTGGCCAGGGGTGAGAGTATAGCTATAGGTCTGTAGTTGGTTAGCTCTAGTGAGTTACCATCTTTATGGAGAGGAATAATGTGGGACATTTTCCATATGGAGGGGATGAAGGCTTCTGACAAGGTACGGTTTATGATTATGGAGACGGGATAGGAAATGGCCTCAGCTGCTTTTTGCAGAAACTCAGCTGGGAGAAGGTCAGCGGCTAGCTTAGTGGGTTTTAGTTTTTTAAGAAGAGATGTTATAAAGGATATGGGTACTGGATCGAAGGTAAATAGATGATCTGATGTAGTTGTAGTATTCTGCTGGCATGGGTAGTGGAGTGGGCTGGTTGTTTGTTTGAATTGTGTGGCCAGGGATTGTATAGTTTCTGTGAAGAAACTATTGAATGTGTTAGCAATGTTTACAGGGCACTGTTGTTTGCAAGTTGTTGGAGTGGGGTGGTTGCCTGGCCTGGGTGCAGGAGCTTGTTTAAGCCTGCCCAGAATTTTTGTGGATTATTAAGGTGTTTGTGTTGGAGGTGGAGGAAGAAGTTTTTTATCATTTAAGATCATTCTTTTAGTTTCATTTCTAAGTTGCCGGAAGGTTTGGTGGGAGTGTGGGTCTTTAGAGGTACGCCATGTGACCCACATCTTGTTTCTAGATAGGATTTTGGATTTTGTTTCCTTACAGAGCCATGGTGCGGTTTTGGTTTTAGTTCTAATGGACCGTATTGGAGCATGGGAATCTAGAATCTTGAGGAAGGTGGTGCTGAAGTAGATAACTGCCTCTTCAAGAGGAAGAGACTTGAGTATTGTCCAGTTGTGGGCTTTAAGTTCAGTTTGAAAAATGGAGGCGTTGAATTTATTATTATTCCTGATTTTTTTATGGTTGTAAGAAGGGGGGTGATTTTCTTGAATTACTCCAACACTATCGCACCACCAGACCACTAAGATCCAGCAACAAAAATCACTTGCAGATCACTAAAGCCAATAACTCTGCTGGTGAAGCACTATTCTCTTGTGCCATAGCCAAATTATGGAACTCACTCCCACCCACAATTACCTCCGTACCATCATGCACCCACTTCAAAACTTTACTAAAAGCACACTAAAAACATGCTGGCTATGCCCTTGCAACTCCCACTATAATATCATCCACCCCATCCAACCACTACCTTTCTTTCCACTCCACTAACTACCTTGATTATAGCAAGCTCAGATGCTCATAAGCCTAGTACTTATTATACAGCAGGAACTTCTCATTGTAACATTTGTTAATGTCTGTTATGTACTTCACAGATAAAGATTCTAGTTGTCTACTTATGTACTATGTTCTTCATCTGTAAATATGTTGTAAGTAATTGTTATGTTAAATTGTTAATCGCTATGTAATCCAATATAACTACTGTCTGTTTATTTTACTGTAGAGCTTTTCTCTCCGGGCCTCCACTGAAAATGGACCTACGTCCAGTCGCACACTCCTGGTCAACAAATTTAAATAAATAAATAAAACAAAATAAATAAATAAATCAGCCAAACAGGTATGATCTTCACCCAAATACACAGTTGCCAATTTTGAGATTAGAACCCCTACCTACTTAGTTGTGACTACTATACTTTAAGGCAGTTATCAGATGCACCACAGAGCTTACATGGTTTCCTGTAGTCCCAAGGTACTTCTGAGGTGAATTACATCAACCGGCCTAGTAAAGTAAGGTGATGAGAAGTGTACATGGTGGTACACAACTCACACAAACACACACACACAGTTGCCAGTATTGAGATTAGAACCCCTACCTATCTAGTTATTTCTACTATACTGTTATGCAGTTATCAGATGCACCATGGAGCTTACATGATTTCACCTCCTCCCAAGGTACTTCTAAGGTGAATTACATCAGCAGACCTAGTAACATAGGGTGATGGGAAGTATACAGGATGGTACACAAATCAAAATGGTATAACCCACACAGTATATGATTCACAGACACACACACTTACTTACCACTGTTGAGATTAGAACTCTGCCTATCTAGTAATTTGTACTACAGTGTTCCGCAGTTATTGAACATGCTACAGAGCGTAATGGGCTGGCAATTGGCAAAAGGGGCTGATAAGGGGAATCCCATCAGCAGGACTGATAAAGTAGAGCAGTGGTTGGGAAACGTATCAAACTACTTCTTCTTACAAACGTACTCACTTACACATCCATATGCCGGATCTGAGAATAGAACCCCTGTCTATCTAGTTATTTGTACTATAGTGTTACACAGTTACGGCATGTGCTACAGAGCTTATTGGACTGACAACTGGCCAAAGGTGCTGATAACTGCACAGCTCAGGTAAACTATTACAGGTGCCAGAAAGTTTGCCTTCAGTTTTTCCCTTAGATCATGCTAGTTTTTTTTCTCTGTTGCACTTCAAATAGCCTAATAGCTTTGCACTTCAACAGGCTTTTGTCTCATTTGTTCTAGCACACCAGAGAGCCATCAGCAGTAGTTGTTCCTCATGGAATTAGCTTCAGTACTTAGAAGTTATGACCACCCCTCTTGGCATGATTAAAGTGCAGTTCTTTGTGCTTTTGCCCATTAACCTGATGCACTTGGTCATTCTGAGACACTGTTGCAACTGCCTCATGTACACAGACAACCCTCTCCTCTAAACTCCCACCACCCAGACTTGTGAGAGATACCCCTATATCACCAAATTGGAAGATATGCAGTCTCCAATGAAGACTGGACTAGTTGGTCAAGAGAAGGGTCAACACCTGCACCACACCAAATGGAACACATACCCCCACCAGAACACCCACTATCACAGTTCTGACATACAAATAAAAACCACACACCCACCTTCACAGAGGCACTCAGGCATTTACCGAAACAACAGAGACCACCAAGACAGGCACCCACTCAACCACCACAATACAGCACAAACCACAGGACATATATCGCACCTAAACAGTGTGCCCCTCAACCTAAGCCCCTAAGGCTAACCACCTTGCACAATACAGTAATCATAGGTGACTCAATAGTAAGGCACACAGATATCTTACTCTCTAGGTTGAATATGGAGAAGGTAACAGTCAGCTGTCTATCAGGTTCCAGGATCCAACACATATCACACCCAGTCAGGTCACTCCACAACAACTACAAGTATCACTCTGACATTGTCCATGTGGGTGTGAATGACCTGAGATGCACCTCCCTAAACTACATAAAAAAATGGTGGAACTCTCAGATTATGTGGGCCAAGCAGGTATGACAGTAGCCCTGAGCAGTATACTACTGTCACCCATAATGATACCACAGTAAAAACAACAAATGATTGACTTCAACAATTGGCTTAAGTGTCTGGTGTCATTCTCAGGGGATCCAGTATCTGTCTGCTTGGGATGACACGATTTACAGACCATGATGATTTGCCAGAGATGGTCTGCATCTGTCACCCCTGGGTTTCCATGTACAGGCTAAGTGTCTTGCCACCCTTATAATGCCTTTTTAGGCAGTGTTCCAAATCAAATTACTACCATAACAGCTATAAATAAATGCAATCTGAGGGTCATGCTGCTCAACAGTAGACATCTAAATCTCGAGATGCAGTCACTCAAAGCACTCCTCAAAATGGAGGACATTGACATCTGTGCTGTTAACAGAGACCTGGTTTACAGTAGCAGGCAGCACCCCTGCACTACCAGGCTATAACTCATTCCACACCTGCCAGTCTCAAAACATGGACCACAGCTCCAAACGCAGTGGTGTCAACATATTCATAAAGGGTATGCACACCTCCAGACTAGTATCCCAGCATAATGCATCTGAGATACTTCAGGTACAACTGACATTGGGTAATAGTGAAATCCAGGTCATAGCCTGCTATAAGTCCCCATCCATGTCCCTAGACTCTCAATCCACATTCCTCGACACCCTGGAATCTATCAAGGTCCAACCCAACACTCTCATACTAGGAGACTTTAACTACCCCTCCATACACTGGGAAAGATACTCAAGTACCAAGACACTGACCCAATGCTTCCTGGAATTCATTACTTCCAATGCCCTGGACCAGCTCATTCTGACCCCCAGTAGAGGAAGCAATATCCTTGACCTGTGTTGATTACTAACATATGGAACTGTTGCTTGACAACATTAGTCAATCTCTACCTGGTCAGATCTAACCATGAAGTAATGACTATGTAAATCAACATCTCACCAACACCCCCCGCAAATGTAGCCACCTTGAAAAACTTCTCCAAAGCTGGCTTTTGAGTCCTAAAAACAGAGGTGGCTAACTTCACAGCACCCATGCCAATGAAAAATATCTGCATGACTGCTGATTCATGCACAAATGCACTGTACAAACATGTACATCAATGCATGGAACTAGCCATACCCAACAGAACCATGACACTCTTCTCTAAACACTGGAAGCCAATCTGGTGGTACCCTGCCATTAATAACCTGTACAACAGAAGGATGAAACTGTTGCAGAAAAAAGTGGAGTCCCTTATTAGCCTCAGCAACAACTTGAGATCCCTCATAAAATCATCTAAAGCTGCCTATGATGGTAGAATTGTAGCAGACACTGACAACAATCACAAATCCTTTGATAGTTATATCAAGAACCTCCACGGCAATACCCAGAAGTGCTCTGAGTTACTGCACAAGGCTACCTCTTATACTGAGCAAACAGATATTGCCAACATTCTTGCCAACACATTCAATGATAGCTTTATCCCCCCTCCAGGGAACAATCAGAATGCCAGAAAAATGCCAGGCACTCAGGATTACTGCAACCCAGGTTAAACCTGCATTGTCCACGCACAAGAATACAGCTTCCATGAGACTCAAAAATACCCCTGGCTGTGTTACAAGAACTACAAAGATACCTGGCACCACATCAGTGTGCCTTGTTCAGTCACACCCTCACCTTAGGCTTTGTCCCTCCCAAATGGTGCACTGCTGTAGTCATCCCTCTCCATAAAGGGGTAGTGACTACAGACCCTGGGAATTAGCCCATTAGCCTGACGAGTCTGATATGTACAGCTATGGAGTGCATCATCAGGGACCTGATCGACAAAGATATAGGTAATCTCCTAACTCTGGACCCCACACAGTTTGGTGTTGTAAAAGAGAGATCATGCCTGCTCAACCTGTTTGACTTCTTTGAGTCAGTCACCAGGGCTGTATATGATGGTAAGGCACTGCATACAGCCTACATCAATCTGGCCAAGGCTTTTGATACCATTCCTCAGTCAGGAATTATTGATGAACCTACCGAACTAGGCATCAACTCCTATATCACTAGGTGGGTTGCAAATTGGCTCACAGATAGAACACACAGTGTGAAAGTAGTGAGCTCCAAGTCAGACTACCAACCCATCATGAGTGGAGTCCCACAGGGATCACTCCTGGGTACTCTCATGTTCAGCATCTACTTCTCAGGCATCCAGGCCAACAGAAGGGAACTCTGGCTGACCAAGTTCGCAGACAACTGCAAGCTGGGAGTCATCATTAACTTCACAAGTGATACAGACATCCTACGGAAAGGCCTTACTGAGACCACTGACTGGTGTGGAAACCATGACCTGTAGCTTAACACCACAAAATGCATCATCATCCCCTTTGATAAAAATTCAGTTCCCACTAAGTACCTCATCAGTGGGAGCCCACTGAACACTGTAGGCATTATAAGAGATGTGGGGACACAGGTTGACAGCAGCCTCTCCTTCAACCAGCACATTCCCACTGTGGTCAGGAAGTCCTTCTGTGTGGCACATCTCATTACCAATGGTTTTGCATCCAGAAAGAAAGAGGTCATCGTCCCTGTGTACTCTTCCCTCATTAGACCAATCATCAAGTATAATGGCCCATTTGGCATGTACGTCACTAGACACCTGCAACAGCTGGATAGGTCACAGAATTACCTTACAAAGAGGATCCTAGGCGTTAAACACATGTCCTACACAGACAGACTGAAAAGACTCCAGCTATATCACCTACTTAGAGGCAATCTCACTTGACTTACAAAGTCATGTCTGACCCAGCTCTTTTAGAAATGCTACATCTAAAGACATCCCTATCCCTCCACACCACATACTGCAGAGACCTCAACCTCATTGCCACAATCATCACAAGATGCTGGAGGGACATGTTTCTCACCCAGAGACTGGACATGCCCTGGAATAGACTTCCCATACATCTCAAGCAAAGCACCTATCTGACCCTGTTCCAGGGAAATCATGATTAGTGGATGGGTAATAGAAAGTTCATCCCAGGGATCACTCCAGTGGATCTACTTGATAGAGGCACTTGGAGCTAATGTTGGGTGGCACAATGGCAGGGCACTTCAATGGGCTAGGCTTATAAAGGCTCCAGGGCCATTAGCCTAGTACACACCTATGAACCTATAAGGGGAATTACATCAGCATGACTCATAAAGGAGGGCACTGGGTGGGAAACTTATCAAAATACTTCTTCCTGCAAACATACAAACTTATACACCCACACACATATTTCCCCAGATCTGAGAGTAGAACCCCTGCCTATCTAGTTATTTGTACTATCATGTTACAAGGTTATCACAAATGTTACAGAGCTTACTGGGCTGCCAACTGGCGAAAGGTGCTGATAAGGGAATGACATCAGCAGGCCTGATAAAGTAGGGCAATGGGTGGAAAACCTATCAAAATTTCTTCCTACAAACATACACAGCAACATTTTCTAGATCGGAGGATAGAACCCCTGCCTATCTGGTTATTTGTATTATAGTGTTAGGCAATTATCGCACACACTACAGAGCTTAATGAGCTGACATCTGGCCAAAGGTGCTGAAAAGGGGAATGACATCAGCAGGAGTGATAAAGTAGGGCAGTGGGTGGAAGACCTATCAAAACACTTCTTCTTACAAACATGCACACATGCACTCATTTGCCAGATCTAAGATTAGAACCCCTGTCTAGCTAGTGAGTTGTATTATAGTGTTATGCAGTTATCACATGCACTACAGAGCTTACTGGGATAACACCTGGCCAAAGGTGCCAATAAGGTGAATGACATCAGCAAGACTGATAAAGTGGGGCACTGGGAAGTGCTGTGGGTGGAAATGGCCTAAAACTGTTTCACCTACAAACAAACACACACTCCCTCACTCTCACATACACAACTGTCACACACACAGTTGCCAGTATTGAGATTAAAACCCCTACCTATCTAGTTATTTGTGCTATAGTGTTACACGGTTATCGCATGTGCTACAGAACTTATAGGGGGGAATGGTGTCCAATGGTACTTCTAAGGTGAATGACAGCAGCAGATCTTGTGAAGTAGGGCAATATGAAGTGTACAGGGTGGGAAGAGTCTCCTAATACGTAGACCTTTGCACACACACACACACACACACACACACACACACACACACACACACACACACACACACACACACACACACACACACACACACACACACACACACACACACACACACACACACACACACACACACACACAGGCAGGTGATGTGATATTATAAACCCAACCTCAGTGCTGTTACATAATGGGGTTCACCTTTAATGCTGGCATGTGCAACTGTTTACAAGTAGTATTCCACTGTCCACAGCAGTTCATCACTGTATGCCATTCAGGGTATCCGTGTGTGTGACTCACTCTATGCCCCCCCTCTCTCTCTCTCTCTCTCTCTCTCTCTCTATCACTGTCTGCCTCTCAGTTCCCACATCTATCTGTGTGTATGCTTGACATATGTTGTTATCTGTTGCCCATATATGTACATTTTTGCCCCACAAGGCCATTTGTGAGCTGTGGCTACAGCCAGTTTAGTAATGGCATGGCTGTGTAAACAGTCCAGCAACCTCGTGAGATACTGGCCAGGGATCTCCTGTTTGTGTGGTATCTTTCTAACCTGAGATGTCATATTCTTGTGTGGGCATACCTATCACCTGTACATTTTCTGGCAGGTTGTCCAGGTGTTTGGCTAGAGGTTTCATCCTTTCTAAATAAACTTGTGTTTTTATGGCAAGTTAGTTACATATAATTGAAGAGTGGTGTTACAAAATAATGACAGACATTACTGTTTCAAACTACATAATTTTCAGACAATTCCCACTACTGCAAACCCGTCACCCTACCAACTTTCTCATTATGCAAGGGTGATATTTACAACACATGGGTGGCCATGGTGGTGCAGCGGTTAGCATTGCCACCTCACAGCAAGATGTTCTCCGGTTTGATCCTCAGCTGGGGTGCCTTCTGTCCGGAGTCTGCATGTCCTCCCTGTGGTCGCATTGGTTTCCTGAGGGTGCTCCGGTTTCCTCCCACATCCCAAAAACATGCTCTAGGTGGACTGGGCACTCTAAATTGGCCCTAGGTGTCAGTGCGTGCATGTGTGTGTGCCTTCTGTGGAAAGTTGGGCGCTGGGATGGCAACTCAACACTGTAAAATAATTTCAGTGTCGATCATGAGCAGACAGGTGATCTGCTGTGGTGACCCCTGACTGGGAAAAGCCAAAAGAAGAAGAAGATATTTACAACGCATGCCTATCATTGTGCCTTTGTTCCACTTTTATTTTGGCCCTTGTCCAGACATCTTGCTGTCAGAGGTTGGGAGTTATGGATGTGGGTACAGAGTGCATTTTACTGTGCAGGCATGTCCATTATATGTAAAAGCAAACATAAGAAAAAATGCTTATTGAGAATGACCACTGGCAACACTACCAAAAAGCACTTACATTTACAAAAGCCTTGGCACCTCAACTACACATCCTTCAAGACATCACTAATATGTGTAGTATTTTCCACATAGCACTGTGACTTCCAGGTATGTCAGTGGCAGAGCAGTGGGTGTCCCTGACATGCATAACAGTTGGCACTGCAGCTATCTGCACATGGCCCTGTCAAAAGTAGCACTGCACCTAGGGCACTACAAGATGACTGATAGGAGAACATGCTGGCCAGATCCAGACAGTATTAACCAAATATACACATAGCTCATTGACCCCTGCATGTTGTGGGCAGGCAACATATTTTCATGTGTATTGGTACAACACTGCCAATGTGTTCTATGTTGCTATTTCCCTGCAAACTTACGTGTCACTACATTTCTGTGGGTATACAGGGGCACACCTGTCAGCTATACACATTTGCACAGACTGTGCTGATATTTGTTTTACATTTTGGTTCCACTTACCATACTATTATGCCATGTCTTTGGCACTAGAGGCATATCAGTAAAGAGCACAGGTCAGATTGTACTGGTATACGTGTGAGTTTCAGACTTCTTACCCTTCATAGCCTTACTGCAACTGCAGGTCCTGCTGTGCTATGACTGTGTGAGTCTGCAGGGGGGTAATTCAACATTGACGCCATTTGTGTGCCTTTACCAGACATTTCTCTGTGGTTTTCTACAGCTGACTTGCTGTATGGGTGTGAGGAGTGGTTATGGGACCCCCACACTGACATCCATGCCTGTGACCTATGACCAGCCAGTTAGTTGTCCCCACACATATACTGCAATGGGATTTGCCACCTTGGGTACTACTACATAGTGTGTGGAGGCCAGTTTTGGCCAGACATTTCCTGGTGTCTGACATAGCTGTCAGTTGTGTGCTGCTATCCAAGTAGGCCACCCCATTCCCTTGCATGCAAGCAGCATTACTATAGAGCTGCTAGCAAAACATACTAATACATTCATTTATTGTAAGAAGACTGACTTATCTTGTGCTTGCGGCAGTTGTGTTGTAAGTGCTTGAGGGTCACCTATGTTGGATGCACACAGTACACTGCCTATACAAGTTACAGGCAATGTGATGTGTGTATCATCCATTTTACTTTGTGTGCAAGTCAGAGAGAGAGGTGTCAGTCAGTGGGGTCCCTACAGTGTCAGTGTGTGTGCTATGCATTGCCTCTTTGCCAGTGCCTGAGCATACTGGGCATGCCTCCATCTGCCTACAGGAGCAGGCTCAGAGTCCTCCTCCTGTGAGTCCTTCTGTGCCTGTGGGGACCTTGGCAATGGTGGTGGTGGTCTGTGTGGCCCTTCCCTATGCTGTTCCTGCTGCAGCTGTTTCTGCATGATCATATTGTGTATCATAGCCCATACTATGAACATGTGTGCACATGTGGCTGGAGAGTACTGCAAGGCTCCACCAAATATGTCAAGGCAGCGGAACCGTGACCTGACCAACCCAAGCACATGCTCTATAATGAGCCTGGTTTGTGCATGTGTCTCATTATGGCATGGGTGTGTGTGTTTATTTCTGATAGGTGTCATCATCCATGGCTCCATTGCACAGCCAGCATCCCCCACCAGATGGCCATACAGGATGCCCCCACTGGAAAATGTCTGGAACAGCTGTGACAAATGCCAGATGTGGGAGCTGTGATAGCTTCCAGGGCTGCCAGCACACACATTCATGATAATGCCCTGGGCATTGCACATGACCTGGCAGCTGATGGGGGGAATCCCTTGCGGTTTATGTAGACCCTACCCTGTTCACCGGGTGGTGCTTTGATGTGGATGTGCATGCAGTCTATGGCACCCAGTACCTCCAGGTATTCTGCTACATGGTGGAAGAGAAACATATTGCTGGCCCTCTTCTCATGGGTGTTGAAGTAAATGTGGTCACCGACATGTGGTAGCATGGCATCCAGGAACTGGTGAAGTGCCTTGGATGCAGATGTCTGTGAGACCTCCATGATGTCCCCAGTAGATCTTTGGCAAGTACCTGTTGCTAGAATTCTTAAGACTACAAATACCTTGGTATCCACTGGGATAGGTTCCCCTCTTTGGGTTCTAGGTCTGAGTTGAGGCTGGCACAGCTCAGTGATTTGCTGAAGTATGTCTCTGTCCAGCCTGTAGTGCTCTACTATCTCCAGATCATGCAGCCCCTGATAAGTTACCCTTGGTCTAAACACTGTTCTCCTCTGCCTTGGTCTGTGGTTGTTGTCAGCATTATCCTCCTCTCTGCCCTCAGCCTCTAGTATATACTGATGGATCAAAGCAATGGCAGCCCCTAACATTTTTGCCTCCATTTTGTTATTTGCAAAAATGCATTCAGCTAGTAACCGAATACATTTATGCACATAACACTGTTTTTGCACAGATACATGGCTGCTTGGTGAATCTCTAATTCACCTCATTTGCATGGTTTTCACCAGCAAATGAGGTAATTAGCATTCTGCAGTCATATACATGCAGGAACAGTGTAGGCACGCTCATGCACATCAGATCAGCTGTTTGCTGGATCGTTCAGCAGCCATATTCTGTGCAGAAACGGCTACCCTGTTACTGCATGGAATTATCAGCTTAATGAATCCCAGGGATATTGTTTTCTGAAAGCATTCAAGTTGTTTTCTACATCTTGGAGAGGAATAAACATAAGAAAAAACTGACAGCACTTATTGTTCATAGATTAGTACTAAGATAACTGCCTTTGCGAGACATTTTAAGCCTAGCCAATTGTCCCTTGTGAGACTCAAACCCTGCACCTTGTGTTTGCAAGGCAAACACCTTAAACATTAGGCCACCCTCACATCTTAAGTAGAAACACAGGCTGTAGTATGCATCACAGCATGGATAACCGTCATTATAGCTTAATTCAAGCTGGTGAGTGTAGCAGTCAGTCTGGGACAACTATTCCTATTAGGAGGATTAAAAATCATTATTTGAAGATGTGGATACTTTTCTGTGTTTGTATTAAGTTAATAGGGTATAGGGATGCTCTGGAGTATTTTTAATATTTTTTGTTGATTTAACATATTTACAATATATACGCAGAAAGGAAGAAATTCAACATCACATACTGTTATACGATGTTAGGAATATATAAAATCATCAAGGTAATCTTATGCACTTAACACATTAAGAGTCTTGGAATTTCAATAGCAACAGTTCAAGGCTATCCTAACCACTAAAAGTCTTACCAATATTTATAGATCTTAATTTGATCATAGTATTGCTGTTAAATTTAAAAATTATTTGAATGTAAGAACTGAGTTTGATTTCCAATTTTTTGTAATAACTTTTTAGCAACTGCTAAAATACTCCAAAATATTTTTTGTTGTTTGGCTTTTACAGATTCAGGAAGTGGGACATTAATTAGTATAATTGATCTAGTTAAAAACAATTATCAGACCATAACCCCTTAAAAACATACTCATCTCTTCCCAATTTACATTTAACTTTTCACAATCCATAAGCATGTGTCCAATCAGCTTTTACCTTTTTACTATATCTCCAACAAAGTTAAGAAGTCATTTTACTAAACTTAGAGAGTGTATAGGGACTAACGAACATTCTTTGTATATGTTTATATATAAAATTTCACTGAATTAAGTCAGAAAGTTGCATTCTTACCCTCTATCGAGTCATTCAATCCACTACTATCTAAAAACTTTCAGAATTTTGCATTAAAATTATTATTACATTTATAGTTAACTTATGTAACTTGGACATACTTCCTTTGTAGGTCAATTTATCTTTGATGATAGCATTCATATATTCATACAGTGGGGAATAATGTTCTATTCCCCTTCACACATATTATCTACAAATTCATTTAATTTGCTACTGATGGATAATATTAACTGGTTAACAGATGTATCCAACTTATAACCTTTCATTAAATATTCTGCCAACCTAGCTTTTCCTTTTTTAAAGAAATCAGACCATAATACTAATCCATTCATTTTTACTACATTAATTTTAACATTGTTCTGATTTTCCTTAGATCTAGAGGTGTGTGTAATTGTAATTTTATTTATTTATTTTATTTTACATTTGTTGACCGGGCTAGTCTGGCTGGATACATGTCCATTTTCAGCAGAGGCCCGAGGAGAAAAGCTCCACTAAATACTAAGTACATTACATAAAAAACCATTACTTCTAAGAAATAGCAAAATTTTAGAATTCAAAAAGATCATCCAGAGGGAAGGATAATTTTAAAGAGAGACATATACACCATATGCAGTTCATTACATATTTGCATTACATATATGCAATTACTTATTAGCAATTTTACATAAATTATGCATAGTTAGAATTAGAAAAGTTAAAGAGGGGAGGAAAAGACAAAAATAGATAAGAAATGTGTATAGAAAAGGTTAATCAGGTGCACTGCAGGAACAAAGCCAATGGTTTAGGTAGAAAAGTTTAATTTTCTGTTTGAATAGAGGCAGGGATGTAGTCAAGGTAATGTCACTAGGTAAGAGATTCCAACTTCTACCTATAGTGTTAGTAAATAGAGAACCACCTGCTGTATTGTTTACCTTTATTGATTTTGTCATAATTCTACTAGAAGAGTGAGTTGAGATTGTTGTAAGGGATTAGAAGTTGAGAGATTATAGGGTGTTGTCAGGAAGGTATAGTATATTGTGGGCTATAGTGAGTTGAGAGATTATTAGGTAGTTTTGAAATTCGAGCCAGCCAAGTTGTTTTAGGTTTATACAATGGTGGGTCCTAAAGTGTTGTTATAACAGGTTGCAAGTTTATTAAGATTGATTTTTTTAAGGTTTGTATAAATGGGGGAAGCATATAGGAGAGTAGATAGGAGATGAGATTGAGCAATTTTGGTTCTAGTTGCTGGGGTTAGAAAAGGTTTGATGCAATATAGGGATCCAATTTTTTTGTTAACAGTCTTGATGGTGTTGTTAATGTGCTGATCGAAGGAAAGATTATTGTCAATGGTTATACCTAAGAGTTTAGTGGTAGGATCAGGTGAGATGATGGTGCCATTGTTTGAAGAAATGGTAAAGTTTAAAGGAGGGGGAGGGAGAAAGAGGAGAAGTTTGGTTTTGGCATTTAGTAGGAGAAACCGTGTAGAAAACCATGTTTCTACTGTGTTAAAGGTCTTTTGGGTCAATGAGGTCAGTTCAGTAGAGGAAGGGGCTGTGCAGATTAGGGTAGAATCATCTGCATATTGTATGCAGGTAGCTTGTGGGATAGCAGTCTGAAGGTCGTTAATAAAGAGGGAGAACAGAAGTGGACCCAGAATGGAGCCCTGGGGAACTCCGATGGATAGGCAAGAGAGATGAGATATGGTTTTCCCAAATTACTGCTTGTTGTCTGTTGCTAAGATAAGATTTAAACCAGCTAGTGGCCAGTTTAGAGAGAGATTCAAGAATGTGAATTAAGAGTGAGTGGTTGACCAGCTTTAGAGAGGTCAATGAAAAGTGTTGTTGTTTCGATTTTTGTTGATAGTATCTACAAAAGATAGAAGGGCAGTGGTGGTGCTATGGTGGGGTCTGAAACCATGCTGGCAGTTTGCTATTATGCTGTGAAGAGAGATAGTCTACAAGTTGTTGATGAATACATTTTTCCATGATCTTTGCTAGGGGAGAGAAGGGGTCTAAAGTTGGAAAGGTCAAGGGAGTTTCCACCTTTATGCAGTGGGATAATATAGGATACTTTCCAGATATCAGGGATGGTTCCTTCTTGGATAGTTCTGTTGATAAGTAAGGATATAGGATATGCAATTTCTTTGGCAGCTTTCTGGAGGAACAGAGAGGAGCTTGTCAGCAGAAGGTGTACAGGGTTTCAGTTTGTGAATGAGTTTATAGATAAAAGAGGTAGATATAGGTTTTAGAGAGAAGTTAAAAGAGGAGGTGGTTATGTTAGTTGGTATATGAGAGTTGTTAGGGTTCATTTGTTTGGCTAAGGATTGAATAGTTTCAGAGAAAAAAGAGTTGAAGACATTTGCAGTCTGGAGTGGGGTATCTGGATCAGTATTTAGAGGGGAAGGAGTTTTAACAGTCCCTGGGGAGAGAAGTCTATTTACTGAGGACCAGAACTGTTTGGAGTTGTTAATATGAGTTTCCTGAAGCTTACAGTAGAAATTTTTCTTGTCAGAGATTATTGATTTTTGTGCAAGATTTCTGAGCTGGCGGAAATTAACTAAGTCAGGTTTTTGTCTATCACATCTCCATTTTGTCCATGCTTTGTTTCTAGCATGCATGAGTTTTTTAGTGTTTGAGGTTAGCCATGGGGCAGGTTTGGTCTTAATTCTAATGGATGTGCATTGAGTATGGATAAGAATGTAGTATTAAACAATAATACTGCTTCCTCCAGAGGAAGTGATTTTAAACAATTCCATTTACATGCTCTCAGATCAGCTTTAAAGAGGTCTATGTTAAAATGCTTGAGAGATCGAATTTGCCTTGTATTAGGGAGGTTGACATATTCTGATTTTAATCTAGTAATGTAGGTTAGGGGAGTGTCGCTGATGTCATCTGGCAAGGTACCTGCTTTATATTGTTTGTTAACTTTATTTGTGAGTATCCAGTCTAGTATACTCTCTTTATTACTGGGCTTATTGACTCTTGTAGTTGAGGTAATAGGAGAAGAAATGTAGGGTTAATGTGAGAGGAGGGATTATCATTATTAATAGTGTTCCAGTCTATTAACATCGCCAAGAATTATAGTTTCTAGAGACCCAACTTAGCAAATCTTCTAATATTGGGATGTTATTACCTGGGAAGATACAAACAAATAATGTAAATAGATTTTTGGTGTTAAGTTGTAGTTTAATAATGATGGCTTCTGTTTTGCTATTTTGGTTTGGGCATGCTGGTTGAGTAGTGATGTTTAGTTGATTTTGAAAAGTATTGCCACTCCACCACCCCTTGTTTTTAAGCGGTCGTGTCTTACTATGTTATAACCTTGAGGTATAATCTCTGTGTCTTTAGTGCCTGTGTTTAGCCAGGTTTCTGAGAGGCAGAGAATGTCAAATGAGTGGGTATCTAAAAGGGCATGGATGAAGGGTATTTTCTTATTTATGCTTTGGATATTAAGGTGTCCTATAAGAAAGTATTATTGAGGTTAGGAGAGTGGTTTGGGGAGGTGGTGAGTTAGAGCCAAAGGTGAGTGGAAAACAATCAGAAGTTGCTGTTAGGTCAGGTAAGTAATCCGAGGAGAAAAAATACTAGGGAGTGAGAGGACTAAGTGGGGGGCAAGGCTGAGTAAGGGAGAAGAAAGGAAGAGGGTGGAAAACACAAAAAGGGTAGCAGGATAGTGGGAAAGATAGGACTTAGTATGTGGAAAGAAAAGTTTGCAAGGATAAGCAAATATGGTAGTAGGGAGCCACCTAGTGGACTCAGCAGGTAAATGCAACCAGGGTTACTGTCTGGGCTAGAGTAGTGGAGAGAATCAGGAAAGAGGAGTTACTAAAGGTTGCTGGTGGTTGGGGAGGGGAGAAACTAAGGTTGGCTGCTGGCAGAACTTGCTTAGAGATTAACAATAGCTGAGGCTAAGACAAGCATACACAATGTTGAGAAACCTTGAAGAGCTGAAGGACATACTTTCTTGCGTCTGTAAGGGAAGAGGCTTTTCCAAAATTGTTAAAAATTGGTCCCTAGGTAATGCACAAAATTGGTCCCTAGGTAATGCACAAAACTTTACATTTTGATATTAATGTAGTTTTAAAAACATATTTTTAACTGTTTTAAGAATTGATTTCATATACTTAGAGTCTAACAATTGAAATGAATTCCAACCTAAGGTAAATTTTATTAACCAGATGAAATGATTGTTACACATTTCCAATTTATCATATTTGATAAACTTATACAAATTCAGTGTAATCTGTTCCTGAATGGTTTTCTATTGACTAGTGCAGGTTGAGTCTATCCAGAGTATTATAGAGTTAACATTTTCAGCAATAATATAAGACTAGACATCTGGAAAGTTAATATCACCATACTCCCATAATATATGAATTATTTTTAGCAATTCTCATTTTTTATTATACCATAAGAATGAAGCTAACCTTTTCCATTTTCTTTTCTTTTTGTCAGGTATTAAATGCACTGAATGCAATATACATATATGATTACACTTCAAAACATCTAAAACTCATAACATCTAAATTCAAAACACTGAGACCACAACATATAAAACTCAAAACATCTAAAACTCATAACATTGAAAATGTATAATATGGAATAGTGTATCATGAAACATGTAAATGTTATAGTTTAATCTGTAATTCTTGTGGTATCAGTATGATATGTTGTAATTTTTATTTATATAGTTATTTATATGGTGTAGAAATTTATACTATTGATATAGTGTTTATTTTGCTACTCTTTATTTGTTTTTTAGGCTACACATGTAAGTGATATAGACATTATGTGTACATTCTTTATGGTGATCTTGATACAGTGGGGTTAGGAAATTAACTTTTTCCCACTGTAGTGCGATCTCAGAGTTGGTATATTTAATTTATGGGGGATGTGGAGGGCAGAGACCCCCACATGGGGATGCAGAAACATAGTAAAAACTGTGTTAGTTTGGTGTTGTTATAGGTGGAGGGGATGTTATTTTTATGTGATTTATAGTTTTCAATGTTGTGATGCAAAGTTTCAATGTTATGAAATTCAATGTTATGAGTTTTAGATGTTTTGGATTTTAGATGTTGTGGTCGCGATGTTTTGAATTTAGATGTTATGAGTTTTACATGTTTTGAAATGTAACCACACACATACACATGTATATATATATATATATATATTTATATATAAAATCTTGGGTAATATAGTCATTCTAATAAGTACTAACCTATCTTAAAAAGTAAAAAATTAAACATTTATTTCATTTTTAATAAGAAGTAGCACTTCTTCAATTGTTTTTTTCAAAATTATTATTAATATTCTTACTCACATCTTCATAGATTTTTATTCCTAAACATTTTAGTTCTTTTTCTTCCCAACTGTATCTATATTTATCTATAAACATACTATCTAGTAACTGATTTAACATTAAGATTTCAGTTTCATTAACATTAAATTTCTGCAGTGATACTTGTTCAACTTTTCAGTTTCCTCATCCATTTCTTCAATTGAATAATTTAAATCTCCTGTAGTTTGTAAAATATCATCTGTAGAAATCTGTATTTTAGACAATCCTTGTTAAGTCAGAATCCATCAGTTTTTTCATTGCTTCTTATACCGTTCACTAAGGGTTCGATAGCTAATGTAAATAGTAGAGGGAATAAGGGAGACCCTTGCTTTGTGCCTTTTGTAAAGCAAATTCTTGAGAAATGAAAGATCCAATTTTAACATATGCTCTTGAGTCTCTAGACAGATTTTTTAATATTCCACTAGATTGTTCTGGAAATGCAAACACTTCTAAAGTTTTAAAGAAGTAGTTCCAATATGCAGAATCAGAAGCTCTCTCAATATCTAAGCTAATAAGAGACAATTTCTTGTTCTTCCTTCTGCTAAATCTAAGATAGTTGCTACCCTTTTTATATTATCATACATTAATCTATTGTCTATAGATCCCATCTGATCTTTATTAATTAATCTACTATATCTCTTAATCTTGTAGTGAAGATGGAAGCAAATATTTTATTGTCTACACTTAATAATAAAATAGGTCTGTATGAGGAAACTAACTTATTATCCTTTCCTTATTTAAGTATAAGTGAAATTACAAAAAATTTCCATGAGGGAGGAATTATTTTGTCACTCTGACTTATCGTCAAAACATCACTCAGTAATTCTGAAATATTTAACAGAAGCAGACTATATAATTTCATACTTAAACCATCTAAATCTGGAACTTTACCATTTTTCCTTTTTTAAAGCTTCTTTAACTTTTGTTATGGTAATAGGCTTATTCAACAGAAATATTTGTTGGTCATTAAGTTTATTGCTAACATTTTTCTTTAAATATTCATCATTTTTGTAATCATCAGGATTATTATGTTTATCTTTATTAAGATCCTCATGGAATTTAAAACAAATATTGAGCATTCCCTCTATGTCTGAAGTAGGCTTATTAGTGTGAAGATTTTGGATATTATTGATTTGTACCTTTTTGCTTACCATCTTACTACTATTAGCTAATCTATGTAGGTTTTTAAGTCATTGCATAAACATGTGATTTTATTTTTTCTAAAGATCTCTCCACTTTATGCATTAAAAGTGTTTTATATTTTAATTAATTTTGTAGTGACTTTAGCATTATCTAATTTCCTTGTTTGTTGTTCAGACATCACTTCATGTATTTCATCTTTTGCTTCTAACAACTTTTCATCCCACTCTTTCATTTTACTACTAGCACATCTCCCCATTCTATCTTTAATATGCATTTTTAAGAAGTCCCATAATATGACTTTACTAACCTAACCATTATCATTCAGAGATAAACATTCTGAATTTGTTCCATAAGGTAACTCTTAAATTATTTTAATTTTATCACATATACTGGAATTATATAAATAATCTGAAATGTTCTTATATTCATTAATAGAGTAATACTTAGTGCATCATGATCAGATAAAAGACAAGGAATAGTTTTGGGATCGTGGGCGGCGCAGTGGTGCAGCGGTTAATGCTGTCACCTCACAGCAAGAGGTTCTCCAGTTCGATTCTCGGCTGGGGTGCCTTCTGTGTGGAGTTTGCATGTTCTCCCTGCGTTCACGTGGGTTTCCTCTGGGTACTCCAGTTTCCTCCCACATTCTAAAGACATGCTTCTGGAGCATTTCTCCCTGGGCCTCCGCTGAAAACAGGATCTGTGGAACCTAGTCGGACATTCCCGGTCAACAAATGTTAAATAAATAAAATAAAATAGTTTTAAAATAATTCATTCTATTAAGAAAATCTGTAGAGGCATACATCCTATCAATTCTTGTGCATAAGTATAATAAGTGAAGATCAATGACTTATCTTCTGCTTTTACAATGAAATCAACTAAATTATTATTACTAGTCCATCTATTTAGTGCTTTAGCTCATGCCAGATTTTAGCTTTCATCTGTTCATTTTTATCTTCTATGCTAGATATGCAGATAAAAATCTCCTGCTAAATTTAAACTACCCTTCCAATAACTTTGCAATGAGTTTAAGTGATCTTTAGCCACTCTTGCACCTTTTCCAGGAATCCAGTAAAATTTAGCTAGTGTACAGATTTTGCCATTATATTTAATTACCAGAAATGTATACATTCCTTTAGGATCATTAATGGATTACATGACTTTAGGCATTACAGTAGATTTTCTCCAAAGTATAGCAGTTCCTCTACTCTTTTTGTTAACAGAACCAGATGATAATATTTTACAACCCATGTTATTGAAATATTGTATATCTTTATATATCAAGTGAATTTTTTTTGTCAGGATATAATGTTTCCTCTATTTAATTTGTGATATCCCATTAATGATTTCCTTTTTTGCCATTATTTAATCCATTTACATTAATACATAATAGACTAACCCTGGGATTCAGCAAACTTCCATGCAAGAATAGCTTATTCTTGCATGGAAGTGACCTTTCCTGTGCAGCACGGCAGCGCTCCATGCATATTCATGAAGGCACGCTGCTGTGCTCTAAAAATGGCCACTGTTCTGTGCATGAACACATGGAGTGTGTCTGAGAGCAGTGCTATACACTATACACACGCCCCCTGCACTCCATAAATGCTGTACAGCAATGTAAAGATAGCGAGAGTGTCTTCAGATACCATTACTTCTAAACCAGACAAGAAATCTGGACAAAGCCATAGTAAACAAGAGACAAATGTGAGATATTGCTCTCACAAATGTATAAAGTTGATAGAATGACAGGCTTTACATTACCATGATGTTCACAAAGGGTATGAAGTGTAAAACTCAAATGTCAGTCATTGTTTCTGAACTGCAGTCTTTAATGCTTTGCTTTGCCACTAATCTGCCAGAAAGCCACAATTGTATGAAAAATGGACCACAAATATAAGGCAGAAATCTGGACATTCTGTGAAAATCTGTTCAGTTGAGAGGGATTGCAGACACTGTTAATGTCAGTGGAGCATACCTCTCAAATGCAAAGCCTGTCATGTCATCACCATTTGAAAAGCACAGCCCCCCACAGATAATGTATAGAAAATAAAACACAACAGTTCATTTTTTTCAGTCTGCAATAAGATTTAAGCATAGCTGAGTGGGTGTGCGCATCATGCAGCTCTACTCAGTCTAGCTTACACATCACAAGGAGCTAAATAGGAATATATCTTGAGAAATAGCAATGCAGAAATAGTATCCATTCCTGGTTTGATCCCCACAGAAGCCAATTCGCATTTCACATGTGAAAGCAGTACATATTTCTTTTTTTAATAATTAGGTAGTAAATAACTTATATTTGTAAACCAGTGTAGTGTAGTAGGTCCAGATGTGAGGTTTCAGTGTAATAAAGTTGTGATACCCCCATATAAACAAAAGTGCCCCATACAGTATAGTCACACAAGAATAAATGTAATAAAAGCACATAGAGGGAAGTCAGGGAAGGTAAACAAAATTATAATATGTCAGGAATGACGAATCAATCTTATACAGCTGATAGTCTATAAAATAAAACTTAAGCAGTGCTAAGCATTGCAAAGCTATGCTTAACAGGTGTAAGTATTGCTTAAATATGAATGCCAGTTAATGAGTAGCCCAGCTAAGCAGATTTGCCAATTGGTAAGCAGTGCTGAACCTGCCCCTTTAAGCACTGCCAACCTTAGCTAAGCAGGTTTGCTTGTAGCTTAGCTTAGCTCAGCATATTCAAAGCCATCCAATCATGGCAAATTGTGGGAAATTGGCCGTATTTAAACCTCGCAGGTGGGAAAACAGCCCATGACCAGTTGTAGCTCCTCACTGTAGGCAGTATGGCTGGTGTAGGAGAAGGCATGCACTTTTGGGTGCAGCACTGGGGCATACAGGAGTCCAAGGTCATGGTAGGACTTCTTGTAAAAAAACATGGCATTAGACTGCTGCAGGACCAGTACCAGGGCTCCCAATACAAACTGGAGGTCTGGAAAAGTCTCACCCACAATCTCACCAGTGCCACTGGCATCCCTCAGACTGGTGAGCAGGTCCAGAACCACTATGCTGACTTGAAGCAGAGGAAGAGGGAGCTCTTGGACCAGTGGGTCCAAGACGCATGGCAGAGGGGTGATATCCCAGCCATGTGTAAGTATTCATAGCAATAACTGTTTAACAAAGTCCAGTCTGTGTATGTGATAGATAGGTATGCATAAATGTTTCTTGATCTTCTTTACAGCTCCAGCTGAGTGGGCTGCAAACCAGGAAGCCCATGCAAGCAGGTTGCAAAGGCCATGTCACAAGTCTGGTGAGTAACAATCTAGCTTGTAGTATTCATACCAAATAAATATAAAGGAGTAGAATGTCACCTGGCAGTATTAAAAATGGGTATGGTTTGTACTGAATAAACCAGACAATATTACAGTAATATTCTCATATAAGTTATATATAAATAAAACTGTAACTGTCAATAAAATTCAAAACCCTGAACTGATTGTGTTTACTCTGGTAATGTATGAATTGAAATGTGTACAGGTTATGCATAGCAACTATAGCTCTGAAAGTATTAAACAATCAAGTCTCATCTGACAAAGTTAGTGCCTCTGTAAGACACAAGATTAACTGACATGAAATGTTTCATGGACCTAGATCTGATATCTGAATAGTAAAGTTGTGTTAACCACTGTTTTCCACACTGTGCTATGTCAAAAGATATGTATTGGAATGCATGTATAAGAATGTTGCAATTACAAGGTCAGATTGTACAACCAAGAGAGAGAGAATGAGAAAACATTCAAGAGACAACAGTTTTTCAATAGCTTGTTCTGATGAAACACAAACTTGTTGCATTTTTAGCAGAAACAGCCACAGTTTGAATCCTGGGAGTGGTAGTAAGCTGTATGCATAATTTCAACTAGGATTCTGTGAATATGTGTAGAAACAGGCAGGTAGTGTTAACATAAAATTTCTCCACAGGTCTTCCAGGTAAGAGAAGGTATAAAGTAGCTAGAAGAAGGCAGTAGTTTTACTGTGTCCAACACCCACGGTCCAACCCCAAGGCTGCAAATGACAGCAGGATAAGTAGATACACCAAATGGTGTCCATAAGAAATGTTCAAAAGTGTCATGCTGTCACAGCTACCGGTCCCTGCTGCTAACAACCAGGGTGACCAATAGAAATCAAGGCAGAGTATGGCAGTAGCACATGCACACACACACAGGCACACACACACACACGCACACACGCACACACACACACACACACACACACACACACACACACACACACACACACACACACACACACACACACACACACACACACACAGAGTGCAGATATGTAACCCTGACTATGAGACTATCGGTAGAAACAGTCAGATAGTAGTATTAACAAAAATTCCCTCCATAGGTCTTACAGGTAATAGAAGGTATAAAGTTGCTATAAGAAGGCTGTAATTATACACTGTGTGCAAACATACCACTGCCCCCCAAAGGCCACAGGTTCTTGTAAAAATACCTGTAGAGTAATGATTAGCGCAATGATCATTAAAGCTGTTACCACTGCAAGAATCTACATTTGTTAATTAACATCTCTCTCTCTTCCTCACCTTATCTTTGCCAATAATCTAAACACATAAATGAATGGGTATGTTTTCAACCAAACATACTGTTAGGACATGTGTCCTATTGTTTTACAAATATTGAAATGTATTCCAATTAATGTTCCCTGTTCAAATACTATCATAGAAGGCCTGTTGCTGTCAATGTAACCTGCATGCTGGTGTAATGCCCACAGTGGTTCCATATGTGCCTATGTTCTGTTTGCTATGCAAATGTTCCAAATCTGTTGTTTTGTAGGTTAATGGGAATACTCATGAATGCTGTTATAACTAATCCTGGAATGTGTTTAGCATTACTAACCAACATATGTTCAAAAACTGGAACACCATAGCACATCTGGGAAGGCCGATCCCAGTGGATCCACCTCTCCCACCTCATCTGGCTGTGTCACTGGGCCCCAGCATGTCTGGGACCCAACCTGGGACCTCTTTGTCTGCTGGTCTTGCACCACCTGTGGGTGGAACCACCTCAGGAGATGGGTCTCACCCACCAGCATAGTAGCGGACAGGAACCTGTCACCCAAAGCCAGGTCCGGGGTCTGGTGCATAGTGAGGTTTGCAAGTAATTGGGAGATCTGTTATGCCAGCTTGAGGGCCACATAGCGCATTTAGAGGGTCAGCCTCCTCTCCTGCTCAGCCCCCAACACAGCCACCTTCAAGACCATGAAGGTGCAGTGGTGACTGCCCATGGGTGGGGACCTCAGTCCCACTGTATCCATTTGGGGTCTCGTGGGCTTCCGATTACCAAACACTCCTCCCCGTCCAAGGTGTTTACCTCCCACATGTGTCATATAATGACCCTGTATGCTGTCTTGTCTGTCTTGTCTGTCTTCCTACCAAACCTACCTCCCCAAATATACCTACTATCCTTCCTCAATACCCGCCTCTCACCTTAAAAAAAAAAAAAGGCAATCTGTTCCCAAAAAAAAAGTCGCCCCATACATAGCTGTCCATTTCGCACACGTGTCCACTGGACATATGTAATCGGGTTTAATTGGTTTCACAACACATTATTGGTGTTCTCACACCTCTCTCAGGGGTTTGAGTTTCCAGATTTACCTCCAAATTCAGTATATATGCACAGATCTTGCTGTAGAAGAAATGGACAGCTATGGACCTTCCCTACACCCATCCTGCACACCCCTAGCTAGCTTTCATATTGTTTTTCCCTCTTTGTGCCCACCTTTTCACCACTTTCCTATCACCCTTTTTTTCTTTTCTTTTAAATAAATTAACGTGGGGGTAAGTGGGACTAAGCCTGTATGTATGGTGCTAAGCAATGCCTACACAGATTAAGCACTTTAAAGGCTAACTGTCTGTCAGCATAGTTAACAGGAAGTTATCATTATTTACCACTGCATAGACCCACTTACAACTGCTTAAAAGTGCCTTAATCACTCTGCATCCAACAGCCATTGTTCTTCCCAGCAACAAAGTCTTGAACCCAGGACCCTGCACACCATAGCCACAGCAATTTACCACTAAGACATATGAGCTGTAGATATGGCTAATATTTTTTCAAACATATCATTCAGCACAGTCATTCAACAGTAGGGAAAAGGTTTGTTAACATTAGTCAAGTTTTGTACATAGATATAAATGTATATGTGTATGGAGATGCATATATATATATATATATATATATATATATATATATATATATATACACAATATATGTATAGATATAAAAATATACACATGTATGATATATATATATATATATATATATATATATATATATATATCTAAAAGTAAACAAATACATATGTATATAAATATGTCAGTATGTACATAAAACAAATTTTATTTATTTTTATTTATTTTACATTTGTTAACTGGGGGTGTCTGTCTGAGCCGAAAAGGCCCTTTTTCAGCAGAGGCCCAGGGAGAAAAGCTCCACAAAGAAAAATTACAGAAACATTTAGTTATTTAGACATGATCAGTATACACACAAATTACAGGAGACATGTTTTTACAGTGGTATGCCGCACATAAACAGTTACAGTGGAGAGAACAAACAAAAAAAATATTAATTTTAAAAATAAAGGTAATTAATAGATTTGTGGTGTACAGCTGAACTTGGGAACATAGGTAGAATACATACATAGTACACAGGTACAGTACATACATTGTAGATTAGTCAGTGTTTGTGAGTAAGATTGAAAACTATTATCAAGTGCTCTAGATTTTGTATGTATGTGTTATCAACTTTCACTAGCCTGGGAGCAATCATGGCACTGCCAACTTTTCTTGAGATGTTGCCTGATGAGGTCTTTAAAGAAGGCTTTGGATGATGTGTTTTGAATGCTTGTAGGGACATAGTTCCATTTTTTAGCCACTGAACTACTATATAGTGCATCTCCAAAGCTATTGTAGCTGTTGGTGACTTCTAGTAGTAGTTTGCTTGATGATCTAAGAGGCATTTTGGCTGAGTGATGTTGTACTAGGTTTTTGAGGGCAGGACACTTATTGGGGAGGTAATAGATAGAATGACAGAGGCAGAGCTGATTGTAGGTTAGGAGGTTGGGCAGTTCAAGCCAGTGGAGCTGTCTCAAAGCAGTACAGTGATTAGTTCTATATGAACAATTTGCAGCAAAGCGGGCAATTCTGTTATAGCAGGCTTCCATTTTGCTTAGTTCAGTTTTGTTGAGATTAGTCAGAATGGGAGATGCATAGAGTAGGGTGGATAGAAGTTGGGAGTGAGCAATGGCTGATCTTATGTTGTTGGAAAGAAATGGCTTGATATGGTAGAGCGACCCCAGTTTGGCATGTACTTTTTTAATAGTTAAGTTGAGATGACTATCAAATTTTAGGTGGGAGTCTATGGTTATTCCCAATAGCTTAGCCTGTGCCACTGGAGCAATTTGAGTAGCATTAGTGGAGTAGATAATGAATTGACTGTTATCAGTGTTTTTGTTAGAACTGGGTATAATCATAAGCTGAGTTTTCTTCAGATTGAGGATAATTTGGGCTTTGGTAAGGTAGTTTTCAACATCAGAGAATGCTAGTTAAATTGTTTGCAGGAGGGTGGGAATGTTTTGTGCAGCACAGATTAAGGTAGTGTCATCTGCATACTGAATTATAGATGCATGATGTGTGGAGGTATGGAGGTCATTTGTGAAGACTGTGAATAGTAGTGTTCCTAAGATAGAACCCTGTGGGACTCCTATAGTTATGGGCAGCTGAGGAGAGAGAGAATTTTCCCATTTCACAGCTTGTTACCTGTCAGTTAAGTAGCTTTGGAACCAGGTAAGAGTGGAATTTCATAGATGATATTGGTTTAGTTTGTTTAGCAGAATTTGGTGTGAGACTGTGTCAAATGCTTCGGACATATCCAAAAAAAGAGTTGACACTTGTAGGCCTTCATTTCTGAGATGGTTTACTGTGTCTGTGAAGCAGAGGAGGGCTGTAGTGGTACTATGGGCAGGTCTGAAACATCAGGGTGTGGCTATGGAGCTATATAATGAGATAGTTTAGGTAGAAGTATTGATCTGGGAGGCATTATGAGTATTTGTGTAGGGGTTGTAGGGTCTGGGGGTATGTAGGTATTGGACATCCCAGTGGAGGTTCAGGTTTTATTTTTAGAGAGTAAAGCAAATTGGTTTTGATACATGAGAATAGTTAGGATGAGAGCTGATGCATCTGTGAGTGAATAGCTGATCAGAATAGCAGGTTGGCTAGGTTTGGGGTTTGGGTTGTTTTAGTTTGGCTTTTTATGCTTTGGTTTTTTTGTTTGGAGGTGTTTTGAGGGTAAAGCTTGTGTTAGTTGGCGGTTTGTAGGGAAAAGTTTGGAGTAGTGTTAAGGAACTGTCCTGAATTGAAGGAACAAAGGTGGAGTTAGTAGTGTGATTTGTAGTTGATGGAGTGTCAGTGGGAGTTGGGTTGTTGGGTGGCCTTATTTGTGGGGGGTTTTTTTGGGGTTTTTTTTTTTTTTTTTTGTTGGTATGTGTGTTTTTTTTTGTGGTGTTGTGTTGTTGGTATTGATTTTGTTTCCAGCTTTTTTTTTTTTTTTTTGTCAGCCTAATACATTTCTTAGTTAGCTTTTGTGTTTAAATGTTTTTGTTTGTTTAGTGTTCTTTGTTGTTTTGATTGAAACTTGAGGATTTGGTTTCTTTCTTGAGGATTTGTATCAATATATATATATATATATATATATATATATATATATATATGTATATATATATATATATATATATATATATATATATATATATATATATATATATATATATATATATATATATATATATATATATATATATATATATATATATATATATATATATATATATATATATATATATATATATATATATATATATATATATATATATATATACATGCATGGGTAACCAACATGAAAAGCCTTTCCAAAGCTAGCTATGGCCTCCTAAAAACAGAGGTGGCTAACCTCATGGCAGCCATGCAAATGGAGACTAGTTGCATGACTGCCGAATCAAACAAAAATGCACTATGAACATATACACAAATGCATGGATGATGCCATACACAATAGAACCAGGACCCTCACCTCCAAAAAAGGAAGCCAATCTGGTGGTCCTTAGCCATAAAGAAGCTATACAATAGAAGGGGGGAACTGATATAGAATAAGGTGAAGTCCCAAGACTGGAAAAAAAACCCTTATAAGCTTCAATTAAAAGTTGAGTTCCTTCATCAAATACTACAAAGTTAGCTGTGTAAACAGAATTGGAGCACATAGTAAAGACAACCACAAGGCCTCATACAGTTATGTAAAGAATCTCCATTGCAATACCATGGTTTGCTCTGAGCTACTAGACAATGGTACCTCCTAGACTGAGCTAACAAATATTGCCAATATTATTATATTATATCATATTGAGTGCAAACTTTACCCCTCTCTCCCCCCAAAGGACAAATCACAATACCAGTACACTGCCAGGCACCCAGTATTGCTGCTGTACAGCTTAAAACACCACTGTCCAAGGCCAAGAATACAGCTACTATGGGACCTGACAATATCCCTGGCTGTGTTTTACATGAACTACAGAATGACCTGGCACCTTACCTGTGTGCCCTTTTCAAGCACAGCCTCACCTCAAGCTTTGTCCCTACTGAACTATGCACTGCTACAGTCACCCCTCTCCACAAACAAGGTACAACTACAGACCCTGGGAAATACTGCCCCAACTGCCTGACAAGTTTGTTACGCAAAGCTATGGAATGCATCATCATGCACCTAATACACAGGGATATGGGAATCTGCAGACTCAGGATCTCAAACAGTTTACTTTTCTGAAGGGTAGGTTATAACTGCTCAATCAACCTCTTGGAGTCAGTCACCTGAGCTGTGGATGAAGGCAAGGTGGCACATACAGCCAACCTTGAACTGGACAAAGCCATTGATAATACTCCCCACTCAGGAATCATTCAACAAATCACTAAGCTAGGCATCAACCCCTTATCACAGGTCTATATTATAACATCAAGTGCTTAAAAAAGTGAACAATTAATAATCGAACCCAAGTAAGTGAAAGCTTACAATCACGAAAGCTCAGAACAGTGATTTTTTTTCCAAGGGAAAAAAAAATTGCTGTTCCAAAAAAGAAAAAGAAAAAAAAATTGAAATAATACATAAAGTGGGAGGCTCCACCTCCACCCCACCCAATCTCGAAAGCTCAGAACAGCGATTTTTTTCCAAGGGAAAAAAAATCGCTGTTCCAAAAAAAAAAAGAAAAAAAAATTGAAATAATACATAAAGTGGGGGGCTTCAACCCCACACCACCCAATGTGGGGAACTGTGCCCCCCACACCCCCCCATTTAAATATACCAACTCCAAGATCACACTACAGTGCTGAAAATGGCAAAGTAATGGAAGCGGGCAAGCTAATTCTTTCCCTGTGAAAGAATTTGCTTAAAAGCCACTTCGCTATTTTGCTTTTTCTTTGTTTTAAGTTTGACCAAGGCACATTCAATATAATGCATCTTTGGTCATCTAATAGGAACCCTGTATCACTAGGTGGGTTGCAAACTGGGTCGCAGATAGGACTCACAGTGTGGCAATAGCTGACTCCAAGTCAGACTACTGAGCAGTCATAAGTGGAGTCATACAGAGTTCTGTCCTGGGTCCTCTCATGTTTGGAATCAACTTCTCTGAAGTCTATGCCAACATGAAGGGACTCTGTCTGACAATGTTTGCAGACATTTGCAAGTTGGGAGCTATTATTAACTATCCAGGTGATGTTGACATCCTACTGAAACACCTCACTGAGACCAATGACTGGTGTCAGAGCCATGGCCATAAGCTCAATGTCAGAAAATGTGTTGTCATCCCGTTTGTGGAAGACCCTGTTCCCATGAATTACCACATTGATGGTAGTCCCCTGAACAAAGAAGGTGTTATAAGAGATCTGGGTACACAAGCTGAGGGCAATGTCTCTTGACCACCACGTTGCCACTGTGGTCACAAAGTCCTTCTATGTGGCACATCTCAGTACTAACGCATTTGCATCCAGGAAAGAAGAGGTCATTGTCCCTCTGTACTCTTCTTGACAGAGTGACACAGTTTGTTTCAGCATACATATTCTGATGGATGCAAGGTACGTAAATGAAATGTTTGTCCTCATTTTCTGACAACAATCACATCATTAGAGTGATTTACCAGAGAAATGATAATAATCTGTAAAACAGACCAGAAATATGAGCAATAAACCTGGACATACTGAAACAATCCAGTCAGTTGACAAGTATACTCATAATCTTTCTGCAATGAATCTGGACCAAGGCTGACAAAGTGGTGGGTGGAAGCCATGAAAATGGGGATGTATCTGAAGTACTGGCATAGATAAGCTAACACAGTTGCTGTATTAACACCCTCATGCGTGCTCTAACATATATTTAGTGAAATAGCACAAGTAATTGAATTAGGAAATAAGATATGGATAATTACACATGTATTTGCAAATATATCAGGCACTACAGGGATGTAACAGCACTGACAGACACCAATGTGAAAGTGCATAACAACAAGCAATATCACCACAGTCACAGTCACATACTAGTATGTCAAGTGAACAGTAGAGTATACAGACTGTGTGAACAAATACATCATTGTTTGCCACTCACCCACTAGCCCTACATAGGCACTCCCAATCCTCATGTAGTCTGACTCCTGACCTTGATACAGGACATGTCTCAGTCTGCCCTTAAAAACACATACAGCCAATAGATCAGCAGAAACTGAAGCACCATACACAGTCAGATAAAGGAGCCATAACACTTACATCCACCCCCCATACACAGCCCAAATAACATGCACACATGACATGTCTACACAGTCATGACAGTCTTTTAACAATGGCTGGACATACACAGACCTCTCACATGTACAGTTCATCTCAGAATGTACAGGCTCAGGACTCATATCTATGGCCTCTTCCCCTGACATGTCTGTGGGTCTACTACATCACTGGGATGGTAGCAGGAATGAAGTCAAGAAATAAGGATAATACATATGTCTGTGCCTCATTGATATCTGGACAAAGCCTGACATCATATGGAGACAGAGGCACAAACACAGGGGTAGATTAGACATATTGCTGTCATACATTGAGAGAGTTGCAGATGTTACTGGGTTTGTTGTAACATCCTTTATGAGGAATATGATGTCGGTAATACCAATAGATGTGAGTATTTACTGACTGCATTCCCCAGAGTTCATGACTGAAGGACACCAACTGTCTAGGGAACAGACAAAACAACAGCCAAACATGTGGCCAGTCTGTGGACAGTGTGCCACTGGAGAGGTATATCAGAGACATACCACTGTCAGTCGTGAAGTCACTCACTAAATACATGTTCACACAAACCCAGTCAATCTATCAATCCACCATGTGTATAACAGCTCTGATGACATAAAATCTGTTCACAAATCTGGGGATATGTCCACTATGTTGTTTTTCTGTCTCTACATGTCCGGTCCTGTGATGCATTGCCATCTACTGTATGTAAATCTGTAGCCCACCACCTCTGTAATGTCCCTCACACAGGCAAGGAAAAGGGGCAAGGCCCACATTAAGGAATGTCCCATATGTTGGAACTAGCAGCAGTGTCCAGGCCCACAGCACAATACTATGTGGAAACATACATAGTGGTATGGCTTTAGCAATACCTAACATCTGCACATCTGTACAAAGGACAGACAGAAAGTAGATAGCCAACAGGTTGTGCATTAGGATGAATGTTTTGAAAGATAGAAGTCTGAAACTGAAAGGTATGCCATTACTACATGACAACGGTCCTCAATGACATGTCCAAAAAACATAGTAGTCTACAGTTAATATCAAAATATCAGATCAATATCCAATAGGCAATACATAACAACATATAGATCAAACACTAATAACAAGTTACTAGTACTCAGACTCCCAGCTTTGCATGCAGGGGGGCATGGTTCCAGTACTACAATCTGAATTCTACTTTTACTTGGAAAAGCACTGTTAAAAGTACTAATATAATGATACAATATGTGTTAAACTGTTTTTGTTGACCAGTGCATTGTGGCTGGTGTAACATGCAAGTGTGACTATATATAACCTGGGATATTAACCATGTATAAAACAAATACAAATAAAGGAGATTGTGGTACTACCCATGTATACCCAGATGTCCCATACAGTATAGTCACACCCCTTGCTACTGTAATGACAGCACATAGAAGCATGTTATGTACAGGAAATTAAATACACTTATTAAAAATGTCATTACCCTGCTATTTTATCAGACTGAAATGTGATCACTGGTTACTAGGGCTGAGCTATGCTTAGCAGGTTTCAGCATTGTTTAAATGTAAATGCTAAGCATATTTGTGCAGTGATAAGTGAAGCCTACATTGTGTAAGCGCCTTTTCCTTTAACACTACATTAGCATTGCTTACTGACTGTAGAAATGAAAGATGAATTGGATAGAACCATCTGTCCCATCATTTCGGAGTCTTATAAGGAGCATCATGGTGCTAATAATAATAAATGCAAAAATAAAAATAGTAATAAAGGAGCATTTAGATGTACTTTACCTTATGATGCCAATACCAGCAAAACACAAGGCATCATTAGGAAACATTGGTATATGATGTCTCATATACCAAATTTTAAAAATGTGTCACAGCAGTATCTGTCCTTTGGTTTCAAAAATCAGCCTAATTTAAAACTGCAATGGTGTTATAAGGAACAAAAAAAGTACTTAGTTAATACTAAAATATGTAAGTTTGGTACTCAAAATGCTTTAATTGTTTCTGTCAATATATTTTTACTGGAACTCAATTTATACATCCTATCAAACAAAATAATTTTTATTTTAGGAGTCATGGCTGTTGTAATACTATGAATATAATCTATATAGCTATGTGCACACAATGTAATGCGTTCTATATAGGTAAAAGTAACAAGACTTAAGGACAGAATATGTGAACATCTATCGGAAATTAGAAGGGAAATAGATATGAATGCACTTTATCAGCACATTAAACAAACAGATGCCTCACACACTTTTAATTTTTGTATATTACAAAATATTTATAAAGCGGTTAGAGGGGGTGACTTGACTAACTACACTGAGTTACAGGAAAGCAAATGGATTTTAAGATTTAAGGCATATCAATTTCTGGGTTTGAATGAAAATTTTAGTTTGAAACCCGTATTAAAAGAGATCAGAAACAAATTGTAACATGTTTCTTTAAGACTGGTTTACTTCAGTCATATGATTTTGATGAATGATTTAAATGAGATGTTTGTAATTTTGGACCTATTTGCCTGATGAAGCCTAAGTACTAGCGTTGATTGAGCAATAAAGTTTCCCTGGTTTTTATATGCATCATGGTGTTGGTGTTATCTTCTCTTTTTTTCAGTTGGACTTACATTGGATATACCAACTTTGTCCATGAGGTGGCCTTTTTTTTCTTCATTGGATTTTGCCTTCTTTTTGGGTTTTGCCCATGGACACAATGTCGCAGTTAACCACCACAAGTGACTTACAATTACGAATTACAAATTTGAGCAATATGCTGGATGTCACTGGTAACCCTTTATACCTTGACTTTGCAACAGAACTGTCTGAACCAATAAATGATGTTCTAACACTAGAGAATTTTGAGAAACAACTATAGGATTTTCAGTCTAAAATGCAGTTTTATAAACGGCTACAGTGGCAGAGACTTTCGTCTGAAGTTTACATCAAACGCAAAATTGTACCAAGAGGTTTGCGTATATTTAATATGCCTAATTACCATGATAAATATCCTGTCTTATTGCAGAAATGACAACAAATTAACCTTAAAGCTTCAATTGAGTATATGCAGTTAATAAATGATTTTTTTACGCCAATGCAGTATCAATTGAAGCAAGAACTGGTAGACGAATATACTGAATTTGTGAGCAAGGTGGAATTAAACCATCAATCCACCTTATTGGCTGACACTTTGGATCATGTCAGTATATATGAAACTTCTCTTATTGAGCATAAAAAGAGACAAATTAAGAGGGGCATGAATGACTTTCGCAGAGGTAATGTGCTTAACATCAGTAAATCTCCCTCTTATTCTAATGAACAAAGGCATGAGAGATTGGATTCTGCATGAAACTCCAAATCAAATTTGCCATCAGAGTCTAATTCGACCAATCATCAGGAACATCGACCATTACTGGTACGTGATGTCAGCACTACTTTTATAGGACTACCGGCGTCCATTACAAAAACTACTGCTGAAATAACTGAAAGTTTGTCAAATGTGACAAAGGAATCAGTGGCATCTAATTCTACTTCTAATACTGTAACTATCATTGATTGCAAAGTTGTTTCAGCATTAGACCATTTGGATGCATCCCCTTTATTTATGGGACCATATCCTTTGCCGAAGAAAAAACAGTGTTTTCATCCAAGTCGAGGATAGAGCAGACCAGAAACATCAGTTTTCACATCAGTACACGGAGCCAGAACAGATAAACTATGGAAATGTATTTAACCTTTCTCATTATAATTTGACAGAGAAAGAACTAAATTTACTGAGTAAGGGTGTATCTTACATTCCCAAGCAAATGGCGGATATTTCAGACGTTCTTCAGAGTGTAAAACTGTTTATTAGAAATTTAAATTTGAAGTTGATTTATGGTTATGAACAACAGGATATTAATGTAAATGAGTTTGTTACTCGCAAGAATAGCACCTTTATACCTATCAATAATCCCTTGATAGCAGTTTATGAAGAAACTGTTATCAATGAGATTTATGATTTCTATTTCCACAGTAAAGGCTGTTATTCTGATATTAGTTACAAAGAAGCAATTAAATATCTTCTAGCTAATGAAAACATTGTTTTAAAACAGGCAGACAAGGGAGGGAGCATTGTTGTTTTAGATACAAATGATTATATTAACAGAATGCTAAACCAATTAAAAATGGATGATTACATGGAATTAAGTGTCACTGATTTTAGAAGTTATTATTTCTGATGTAAATTCTTATGTTTATGGTATGCATTTAAATGGCCAGATATCTTTAGATTTATTGCAATTTTTTATGTTCAGCACCAAGAACACCTTTTATATATGGCATCCCAAAAATGCACAGATGTTTGCATAATCCCCCTCTAAGACCAATTGTCTTAGCATCTGGTTAGATCACTGAGCCTATATCACAATATGTTGACATACAATTGAAAAAGGCTTTAAGTTTTTCTTCAACCATTATTAAGGATACACCTAATTTCTTAGAGCAATTATTTATATGGTCACAAGAGCATAATATTTCTTCATGCTATTTTGTGACTTTAGATCTAGATGGTTTATTTATGTCAATTCCTAATGATATAGGCATAGACCATATTAGGGATTTTTTGGTACCCCTGACTATTTTTAACTCTACAGACATAGAAACCTTTGTGTGCACTTATTGATTTAATTTTAAATCGTAATGTGTTTTTATTTCATGAAGTAATATTTAAGCAATGTCAAGGTGTAGCGATGGGTACACCGATGCCAAATGGCTACGCTAGTTTAGTGGTAAATAAATGGGAAAATGATTATGTGCTCAGTGATCAGAGTAATAGATTTTATAAGAATATATTATTTTACAAGCATTTTGTGGATGACTTGTTCCTCATTTGGGATGGATCTATTTTAGAATTCCATGATTTTGTTGACTATCTACATTCTACTAGTGAATTCTTAAGGATTAACTATAATATTAATTATAGTAACATTGAATTTTTAGATGTACAACTTTTTAAGAAAACAGATGGTACTATAGGCACTACTTTATATAAGAAACCAGTGAAGAAAAATAGTTATTTACATAAGCATAATATTCACCCCCCACATATTTTAATAACATAGTGAAAAATCAATTTAAACGTGTCGCACAATTTAATACTGATTTTAATCAAATGACAGAGCAATTAGACACTGACTAAGGACTTTATAGACCGATGTTATAACAAACATACAGTGGAAAAACTGACTGTAGAAATGGAAGATGAATTGGATAGAACCATCTTTCCCATCATTTCAGAGTCTTATAAGAAGCATCATGGTGCTAATAATAATAAATGCAAAAATAGAAATAGTAATAAAGGAGCATTTAGATGTATTTTACCTTATGATGCCAATACCAGCAAAATACAAGGCATCATTAGGAAACATTGGTATATGATGTCTCATATACCAAATTTTAAAAACGTGACACAGCAGTATCTGTCCTTTGGTTACAAAAATCAGCCTAACTTAAAACTGCAGCTATGTTATAAGGAACAAAAGAAGTACTTAGTTAATACTGACATATGTTAAGTTTGGTACTCAAAAATGCTTTAATAGTAGTTTCTGTCAATATATTTTTACTGGAACTCAATTTATACATCCTATCAAACAAAATCATTTTTATTTTAAGAGTTATGGCTGTTGTAATACTATGAATATAATCTATATAGCTATGTGCACACAATGTAATGCGTTATACATAGGTAAAAGTAACAAAAGACTTAAGGACAGAATATGTGAACATCTATCGGAAATTAGAAGGGAAATAGATATGAATGCACTTTATTGGCACATTAAACAAACAGATGCCTCACCCACTTTTAATTTTTGTATATTACAAAATATTTATAAAGTGGTTAGAGGGGGTGACTTGACTAACTACACTGAGTTACAGGAAAGCAAATGGATTTTAAGATTTAAGGCATATCAATTTCCAGGTTTGAATGAAAATTTTTGTTTGAAACCCGTTTTAAAAGAGATCAGAAACAAATTGTAACATGTTTCTTTAAGATTGGTTTACTTCAGTCACATGATTTTGATGAATGATTGAAATGAGATGTTTGTAATTTTGGACTTATTTGCCTGATGAAGCCTTATGGTGAAAGTCTAAGTACTAGTGTTGATTGAGCAATAAAGTTTCCCTGGTTTTTATCGGCATTGTGGTGTTGGTGTTATCTTCTCTTTTTATTAGTTGGACTTATATAGGATACACCAACTTTGTCTACAAGGTGGCCCTTTTTTTCTTCTTTGGATATTACTACCCATGTATACCCAGGTGTCCCATACAGTATAGTCACACCCCTTGCTTCTGTAATGACAGCACATAGAAGCATGTTATGTACAGGAAATTAAATACACTTATTAAAAATGTCATTGCCCTGCTATTTTATCAGACTGAAATGTGATCACTGGTTACCAGGGCTGAGCTATCCTTTGCAGGTTTCAGCATTACTTAAATGTAAATGCTAAGCAGATTTGTGCAGTGATAAGTGAAGCCTACATTGTGTAAGCACCTATTCCTTTAACAGTACGTTAGCACCACTTACCATTGTGCAAACCCGCTTAAAGTCTGCTCAAAACTGCCTTAATCACTCTGTATCCAAAAGTGCTTGTTCTGCCAAGCAACAAAATAAACAGCCCTTGCAGGTTTTGAACCCAGGGCCTGCACACCATAGTCAAAGCAACTTACCTGTATGCCACCTCAGCTGTATGGTTTCAGGATGTTTTCTCAAACATATTCTTTACAGCCAGTTTACAATAGGGATGAGACACTGGAATTAGAAAGGATTGATATCTATCTATCTATATATATATATATATATATATATATATATATATATATATATATAGGTCTACTGCTCTACATCGAAAATACACTTCTTTGAAATAGAGCAGTAGACCCTACACTGCACCTTCGCTGAAGTCTACTTCCCAAAGCTACCCCAAAAAAAAAAAACACTAAAACATGTTTTTGCAGGGGGTAAAGCCCTCCTGTGCCCCCACACCCCCCTACTTAAATATACCAACTCTGAGATTGCACTACAGTGAGGAAAAGGGAATATTCCCATTCCATGCTGTAGTGTGACTGCCGAAGTCAATGTTCAAAGTTTCATTACTTCGAACAAGTGGACTCGGTGAGGTGGGGTTTGAAGTAGTGATACTGCGAACAGATTGACAGATCCCATATATATATATATATATATATATATATATATATATATATATATATATATCAAATGAAACATATATATGGCAAGAGAGATAGACATGTATGGAGATAGATTTATGTGTATAACAATATATAGATATATTACCTATATTGCCAATAAATACTGAGGTATATATATAGCATTTATATCAAAATATGGAAAGATGAAAATAGCGAACGCTATTTCATCAGCCCCAAAACATCTAAACATGAAAATATCCAACATTCAGAACAGCAAATTTTTTCCCATGGACAGCAAATTTTTTCCCATGGAAAAAATTTGCTGCTCCGAAACACATACACACAACACAAGCACATCAAACAAACAGCAACCACACACATACAGTTAAATTCCTACATCTAATGCTACACTAAACTAAACATACACTATTATCTACCCACTTACCTTAACCAAAACCCTAACCCTAAGGTCCATCACTATCGCACATTCACCTAACCCACGTCCTAACCCTAACCCACTTAAACCGCCCCAACCCTAACATCTGTCACTATCGCACACACGCCTAACCCGCGCCCGAACCCTAACTGACTTAACCTGCCCCTAACCCTAACGTACAAACAATCGCACACTTACCTGAACCCAACCCGTAACTTTCTACCACAGTGCTAAGAATAGTGAAGCCACAGAAATGGCCAACCGAATTCTTTCCTGAAGAGAATTCTGTTGGTTCTGCAGCTTCTTATTCATAGTGTTATGTGAATTTATATAGTCAGAACATTCAAAGTTTTCTTACTTCAATGTTCTGATATAGATAGAGATATATATATATATATATATATATATATATATATATATATATATATATATATATATATATATATATATATATATATATATATATATAAATATATATAATATTTATATATATATATATATATATATGTATGTGTATACTAATATATACATATATATCTATATATATACATAAGAGGCAAGACAATGTACCCAACACCTTAGTTATAGATGACTCTATAGTCAGGCACACTGATGTCTCACTCACCAGGCTGAACAAGGAGAAAATTACTGTTAGCTGCCTGTCGGGTGCCAGGACCCACCACATAACACATGCATTCAAGTCACTCCACAACAAGTACAAATACAACTCTGTCATTGTCCATGTTGGAGTGAATGACTTGAGATGTACCTCCCTGGACTACATGAACAGAGACATGGAAGAGTTCTTAGATCATGTCGCCGAGGCAGGTATGACCCTAGCCCTCAGCAGCATTCTGCCTTCACCCAGAATGATACCACAGTATAAGGTCAAAATTATTAACTTCAACAATTGGCTAAGTTTCTGGTGTCATTCAAAGGGGATCCAGTATCTGTCTGCCTGGCACGACATGAATGACAAACCACAATTCTTTGCCAGAGATGGTCTGCACCTGTCGCCCCTGGGATTCAGGTTACTAGCAAAGGCTCTTGCCACCCCTATAGGGCAAAGCTCAAATGACAAAACCACTGCCGTAACAGATATTAGCATGCAAAATCTGAAGGTAATGCTACTCAATGGTAGAATTCTAAACCTCAAAATGCACTCTCTCGAGGCACTCCTAAAAATGGAGAACATTGATATCTGTGCAGTAACTGAGACCTGGTTCAAGGCTTCAGAGAGCACCCCTGCAATACCAGGCTACATCTTTTACCACACTTTTCGGACACCAAACCAGGACCAAAGCACTAAAGGCGGAGGAGCGTCCATATTCACTAAGGATATTCACACCTCTAGGCTAGTTGCCCAACACAATGAATACAATGCATCTGAAATTCTACAGGTGCAACTAACACTAGGTAAGACTGCCATCCAAATTGTAGCTTGCTACAGATCCCCCACCATGCCCCAAGATTCTCACTACACCTTTCTAAACATACTAGAAAATATTAAGATACAACCAAACACCCTAATACTGGGTGATTTCAATTACCCTGCCATTAACTGGGAAAGCTACTTGGGTACCAACACCTTTGCCCAATGGTTCTTGGAATTCATAAATTCCAGTGCCCTAGACCAACTGATCCATAGTCCCACCAGGGGCTCAAATATGCTAGACCTGGTCATTACCAACATGGGAGATTGATGCTCCACATCAGTGGTTACCTCCTCATTGGTCAGGTCTGACCATAAGCTAATCACCCTTGACGCCCACATCCCACCCCCACCCCCCAGTAGGGAAACCTCCATTAAAAACAACTTCATGCTACTCAAGTCAGACGTGACAAACATCATGACATCCATGCAGATGAGAACTGAAAATTCAACCACTGAATCCTACACTAAGGCACTGTATGCACATTTACTTATGCATGAATCATGCCATTCCAAACAGAACCAAGATGGTCTCCTCCAAAAAAAAGGAACCAAATCTGATGGTCCCCTGCTATAAACAAACTAGACAGCAAAAGGAAAAAAACTGTTGCAGAAAATAGAAAAATCCCAGGATGCAAAAAACTCCCGTACCAGTCTCAGTAAGAAGATGAAATCCCTCATAAAATCCTCCAAAGCTAGTTATGAAAATAAAACTGCCAAAGATTCCAAGGACAACCACAAGGCATTCTATAGTTATGTCAAGAATCTAAATGGCAATGCTCAGATCTGCTCTGAGCTGCAACAGAATGGCATTAAATATACTGATTCCAAGGATATTTCCAATATCCTGGCAGATCAATTCAGTGCCAACTTCACCCCCCTCTCACCCCCTAAAGGACCCATCTCAATACCAAAAGATTGCCAAAGTCCAGTAATCACAGCCACACAGGTGAAAAATGCACTCTCCAAATCTAAGAATACAGCATCCATGGCACCAGACAACATCTTGGGCTGTGTACTACATGAACTACAAAATGAACTGGCACCTCACCTAAGTGTCATGTTTAATCATAGCCTCACCTCAGGCTTTGTGCCCAATGTGTGGTGCACAGCTACAGCTATCCCACTCCACAAGGGGGAATCCACCTTGGATCCTGGGAACTATCGTCCCATCAGTCTGACGAGCCTGATCTGCAAAGCCATGGAACGCATTATCATGGAACTTATAAACAAAGACATTGGCAACCTTCAAACACTGGACCCCACCCAGTTTGGTTTCGTAAAGGGCCAATCTTGTCTCCTCAACCTGATTGATGTCTTCAAATCAGTCCCCATAGGTTCATAGGTTGGTACTAGGTTATTAGCCCTTGGGCCTATACAAGCCTAGCCGAACAATTTCCTGGATATTTCTTCCCACAATATTTACTTCCCTGGGCCCCTATCTAGCAGGGCAACTGACGTGATCCCTGGGGTGAATTTCCTATCCATCATCCAATTGTCATGGTTCCTTTTGAAGAGGGCCAAGGAGGCACTCTGCTTGACATGTATGGGCAGTCTATTCCAGAGTATGGGGAGTGTCTAGGTCAGGAACCTATCCCTCCAACATGTTTTGTTCATTGTGATGACAAGGTTTAGATCCCTGGAGCATGTGGCTCTGAGGGATTGGGATTTCTTTAAGTGGAGCATGTCCAACAGCTCAGTGTTTGACATGGCCTTGTATGTTAAGCAGAGATCACCTCTGAGTAGACAATATGTCACAGAGTATAGCTGGAGTTTTTTTATACAGTCAGCACAGGGCATCTGCTTTAGGCCTGTGATGCTTTTAGTGAGGTATTTCTGCAGCCTTTCCAGCTGTTGCAGATATCTTTTGAGGTACATACCAAATGGGGCATTGTACTCTATAATGGTTCTAATTAGGGATGGGTACAGTGGGACAATTACCTCCTTTTTTCTGGATGAAAAGCCCTTAGTGACGAGGTGTGCCACATAGAAGGATTTTCTGACTGTTGTGGCAATGTGTTTATCAAAGTTAAGACCACTGTCCACCTGTGTCTCTAAGTCTCTAATTACACGTTCAGTGTTTAGTGTACTGCCACCTATGTGGTAATTCATGGGTATATGGTATGTGACTGTGCCACTGCTAGGCCAGTTAATGGGATATTGTCCAAATCCATATGTTACCTGTGAATATGAGTATGACACATGCTTGACTTGTCTTGTAAAGCTAAGAGACCTGTATAGGGCATGTGCATAGTACAGTACTGTTGCAGACATGTGTGTTGAACTGCATGTGATATATTGAATTAATAACATTCAACTGTACAGTGTTCTGCTTGTCATTAAGCAGATTTGTGACTGATATCTGTAGTCACATACACATATACCTGTGTTATGTCAGCCAAACCATTGGTAAGTCTGTGAGCAATGACATTGTAACATAATAGCCTACTTATGACTGCTGGACATCTTCCAGGTTATCACTGTGATGTCAAAGCCTACTGTGCAATCAACTTACTAATGTATGGTGCAGCTATATAAATGCAGTATCAATATTGATGTCCCTTTTGTCACCCATTTATGTGTGCCATTGTCCAGACGTACTACTATAACAGGTTGCGTAGTATGATTGAGCAGCAAGACTATAAATACAGTATGCCATACTAACATAGAACAGAAATGTATACCAGGCATCCCCTGATCACATGTATATATGCATATGTTCAGCTGGAAGACACAAAACTAACCACATGGGTTTCAAGCAGTCAGGTACATAGGCTGTGCATGTTGCACGTGTATAATATCAATGTCAGTGCATACAACAGACATAAATGTGTACAGTTACTGGTTGTTGCATTGCCCTGACACTGATATGGGTACTAGAGTAGGCATGATTATCAGGTAGTAATCATAGAAGTGTCCACTGTCCATGCCTACCACTACCAGCTATATCAACATCTATATACAGTGGATATCACAAGTGTACTCACCCCTGTTAGAATTCCAGGTTTGTGTGCTGTATGGCAATCAGATCACAGAAAATCATTTCCTAATGTTTCTCATCTTGAATGTGATCCCTAACCTGTACAATTCCGTTGAAAAACAATCAAATGTATTTCTAGGAAGGTGAACAACTATTTCTAAGTGAAGATGTGCCATGATGTTAGAGTCCAAACCAAGATGAATGAATGTTGTAACCATCTCAACAGGTGCTTACACAACATATCAGTTTAAGGGTTTGCACACTCATTCATCTGGCTTATTGTACTGATTATTATTTCCTTATGTTTTCACAGACCAGATTGTTATGTTTTCAATTGAATTGTATAGGCTATAGATCACATTAAAGGTGGGAATTGTTTTGTAATGACTTATTGTGGTATCATGTTTCAATTGCACAAATACCAGGCATTGTAACAGGGGTGCATACCTTTATATCCACTGCAGCTATATGGACTCACCAGTACCTGACCTGTATAACAAGCCTCCACCAAGGTAAAGTAATCCCCTTTGGTAAACAGCAGCAATACACAAACCACATAATAGGTTGCTATATTGGCTGTACAGGGACACATAGGTGCAGGCAACAACTTGGAAGCATGTCCAACTCTATCTGAGCAAGCATGTAAGTTTACAGGTGACTTCTTTTAAGCCTGGCTATGACTACAAATCAGACATATCATCACCACCAAGGACAACTTCAACAGCGTCTCCACATATGCTATCAGTCTCAGAGGAAACACAATTCACTCTGTACTGAGGGTAAAGCACACATCATACACACATGCCATGGATATAGGCAACCTGCATCAGACAGGTTAGGTGGGAACATCACCACCCTGTCCACCCCAATTGTATAGGGGGATATGCACATGAACCACACTCCTCCCCTCAGCTATGGTGAGCATGTACATGCTGCCTACTGATGGCTACAACAGCAAATCACCATAGGGTATAATAACATCACTGTATGCCTCCTACATGAACCCAGGCATGTGCTCACAGCTCCATCACACACCGCTGTCAGACACAGACCTGACCTGCCACCATCCACACACCATCCACATGAAAGATGGCCAGTGTCAACCCTCTACACAGAAATGAATGGAGAATAGAGGATTATGCAATCAAGTGACCAACATGGGGGGGATAAGATAGCTCAGGGCTAGGAGTGTAATGCAAGCTGCTATAGCTATGATAGATTGGAGTGTTATGGTGTAGTTTGGATTATTTGCAAGTAATATCCACTGTTGATGTACAATCTGACATCTGTATGAGGTCCTGTGACCTTTTTCCTGTTTATGTCTTCCAGATAACATGCAGAGAGCTTGCCTACCAGCATTTTCTGATGGGGAAACTGACATCATCGCCCAATATGTGATCAAACATTATGCCCTGTTATTTGGACAGAGAGCAAAAGATGTGCAGGAGAGGACCACCCTGTAGAACACTCTGGTCCACAGGGTAAATGATGTCGGCCTGCACAGCAGAACTTATGAGTAGGTGCAGCATCGGGCCACTGACCTCATCCATCGTGCCCGTCAAGGGGTTGCTGCTGTAGCGAGGGACCGGCTAACCACAGGTGGGGGCCCAGGCATCCAGCCCCCACTGACACCCACTGAGGAGCTCCTTGCCAATCTTGGAGCACCCGCCCAATACACAAGCCATGAAGCTGAGGAAAGCATTGTGGAGGTGGGTTGCACACACACACATACATTGCACGAGAAGTGTGCAGGTAAGGACCCATTGGGGATTAGTACACTAATGTATCAGACATACATGTATCTGTATTGTATCTACATCCATGTGTCAGGTCGGACTGCAGTTGTGGATGGGGTTTTCTAATGCACAGAGGTGCACATCTATGGTGAGGACAGAACATTGTGTACTCTTGTGGTTAGTACTGTAAATGTGCAGACATGCGGCATCCATCCTGTACCAAGGCCACATGTGAGTCTGCTGACAATACCTCCCTCTCACAACTACCTAGGACCCTCTGGTCTGCATATGGGACAGCAGCCTGAAGCTGGTGAATATGACATTGTTCTGTTGTTGCCTGGCAATACCCCAGGCATGTGAAGGGCATACAATTTACTATGCAGACAACTATCAGTAATAGATATATTGCTTTATGTAATAGCTATATTGTTTTATGTGCATATTCACTTGTGGTGGGGGTTGACCGCATTGCATCACAGTAGTCACGACTGGGGCCTATCTGATGTGAATTAAGCATTCCTGTAGCAAACTTCACAACTTGTCAGTGCCAAGACATCTGGACAGAGGCCAGCAAAATGGGCTGGACAAACGGCTTAAGGTAGGGCATGTGCGGCACATTAGTGGTATACAGTGGATATAAATTGTGTACACACCCCGTTAAGATGCAAGGTGTTCCTGTTACATACAAAGTAGGACCACAATATGTCAACCACACCTCTTCCAGCCTTTAATTTGACCCATAACATAAACAGTTCACTTATAAAACCAAGCATCTGGACTCATATATTGCACCTACAAGGCTGGCCACCTGCCAGAACTCCTGCCTATCCAGGTATTTCTACTATAGTGCTACGCAGTTATCAGATGTGCCACAGACCTTATACATTTACAACTAGTCCAAAGGTACTTCTGATGTGGATAACATTAACAGGCCTACTAGACTGGAGTGAGAGGAAGTGTAAAGGGCAGTACACAGGTCAAACATGGTGCAACCCACACACTACATGATTCTCACACAAACACATCCAAACAGTTGCTAGTAGGAAGATTAGAACTCCTGCCTATCTAGTTATTTCTACTATAGTGCCACACAGTTATCAGACACACCACAGAGCTTATACATATTCATTTAGTCCAAAGGTACTTCTAAGGTGGATGACATCAACAGGACTACTAGACTGAGATGAGGGGAAGTGTAAAGGGTATTGCACAAGTCAAAAATGGTATAAACCAGACAGTACATGATTCTTACATTTTCACTTAGTCCAAAAGTACTTCTAAGGTGGATGACATCAACAGGACTACTAGATTGGGGCAAAGGGAAGTGTGAAGGGTAGTACACAAGTCAAAAATGGTATAAGCCAGACAGTACGTGATACACACACACACACACACACACACACACACACACACACACACACACACACACACACACACACACACACACACACACACACACACTTGCCAGTATTGGGATTAGAACTCCTGCTTATCTAGTTATGTCTACTATAGTGTTACTCAGTTACCGCACACACTGCAGAGGTTACTGAATTTTCACATGGCCAAAGTTGCTAACTGCACAGCTGAGGTAAAGTATTACGGGTGGCAGAAAGTCTGCCTTCAGTTCCACCCTTGCATCATGCTACTTCCTTCTGTCTTGCACTTCAAATATCATTATGGCTTGGCCCTTCACCAGGTTATTGTATCAAGAAGTGTGGCACACCCGGGAGCCATCAGAAGTATTTGTTCATTACAGAAGTAGCCCCAGTACTTACTAGTTATGTCCACCCCTCCTGGCATGAATGATGGGCAGTGTTCTGTGCTTTCATCCATTAACCTTGTGCACTTGTCCATTCTGAGGCATTATTGCAACTGCCTCATGTAAACATACAACCCTCCCCTCTAAACTCCAAACACTCAGACCTGTGAGAGTTACCTGTATATCACCCAATGTGGACATATGCACTCTCCAACAAAAACTGGACTAGCAGGTCAAGAGGATAAGATAAACACCTGTAACGCACCATGTGGAACACATAGGCCACCATGACACCCACTTTGACAACCATGACATACAGTGAAAAGCCACACACCCAACTTCACAGAGGCACTTAATGGACATTTACCCAAACAGTGCAGACCAGCAAGACAGACACCAACTCAGACACCACAACATGGCACATGCCAAGGGACACATATTTAACCTAGACAGTGTACCCCTCAACCTAACCTCCTAAGGCTAACCACCTTGCACAATACAGTGATCATGGGTAACTCAATACTGAGTCACACACATATCCCACTCACTAGGTTGAATGGAGCAGGTAACAGCCAAATATCTATCACATGCCAGCATCCAATATATGACACACCATGTCATGGCACTCCACAATAACTACGGTTATCACTCTGTATCCATGTGGGTGTGAATGACCTGGGACACACCTCCCTGGACTACGTGACAAGGGACATGGTTGAACTCTCTGATTATGTGGTTCAGGCAGGTGTGACATTAGCCCTGAAGAGTGTACCACAGTTACCCAGAATGATGCTGTGGCACTATCAACAGATTGACTGCAACATTGGTTTACATGTTTTGTGTCATTCTCACGGAATCCAGTACCTCCCTGCTTGGGATGACATGATTCTCAGAACCCAATGACTTGCCACAGATGTCCTACATCTGTCAGTGCTGGGTTTCCAGGTACTGGCTAAGTGTCTTACCATCCCTATGATGCCTTATTAGGCAGTGTTCGTAATGTAATTACCACCATAACAGCTAGACATGTATGCAATCTGAGGGTCATGCTGCTCAACAGTAGACATCTAACTGTCAGGATGCAGTCACTCAAAGCACTCACTGGAGTGGAGGACATTAACATGTCTGCTGTAATGGACAGGTGGTTCACAGCAGCAGACAGCAGCCCTGCAGTATCAGGCTATAATGCATTCCACAGCTGTCAGCCCCCAAACATTGATCACATCACACCTCCACAGGTGGTGTTGTCTCCTATTCATTATGGATAGGAACACCTCCTAGTATCCAAGCATACTGCATTGGAGATACTTCTGGTACAACTGCCTTGGGGTAATAGTGCAATCCAGATCATAGCATGCTATGGGTCCATATCTATGTCCCTGGACTGTCAATGCACATTCCTCAACACCCTGCCATCTATGATGGTCCAACGCAAAACTGACATAGAATGAGTCTTCTAAGACCCTTACATCACCTGGGGAAAGTAGCCAAGCACCAGTAAAGTGGCCCAACACTTCCTGGGATTCATCATTTCCAGTGCCCTGGACCAGCTCATACTGACTCCCAGTAGAGGATGCAACAACCTTGACCTGTGTTGACGACTTAAATATGGAACTGTTGCTCATCCACAGTTGTCAGTCCCTGCATGGTGGGATCCACACAGGCTATAAACAGTATGGACCTCAACATGTCAGCCACAGCCCCCACAAGGGTAACCACCCTGCAAAACCTTTCCAAAGTTGACTTTGCAGCCATAAAAACAGGGGTGGATGACTTCACTGCACCCATAACAACGGGAAATAGCTGCATGACTGTGGAATCATACACATATGCACTGTACAAACAGGTACATAAATGCATGGTACTATACAGAGCCAACGGAACCCAGACACTGTCCTCCAAACACTGGGAGACAATGTGATGGTCCCCTGCCATTACTAAAGTGTACAACAGAAGGAGGACACTGTTGCAGAGAAAAGTGCTGTCCCATGACTGTTGAACTCCCTTATTAGCCTCCAAAACAACGTGGGATCCCTCATAGAATCCCCTACAGGCATCTATGAAGGCAGACATGCAGCGGACACAGACAGCAATTACAACAGCCTTTGATAGGTACATCAACAACCTCCTCAGCATTAAACACAAGTGCTGTGAGTTA
>NC_056729.1:1616467046-1616537046 GCF_019279795.1 Protopterus annectens | reverse complement strand
GATATACCTGGGACATTCCCCTTATGCTGCCTTGTGTGTGGACATGGGCAGCCTGTCATTACTTTATAACTGTGCCTTTTGTGGTCTGCCAGTGATTGATCATAGGTTCATAGGTTCATACTAGGCTATCTGCCCGAGGGCATTTATAAGCTATTATTTTTTTGTTTGTAGCCACCTTTAGTATATGGGGAACTATACCCATTATTTTGCTGTGCCTCTGTTGAGCAGTGACACTGAGGTAATCCCAGACTACCAGTATTCCATACTAGAGGGACAACTAATGTGATGCTAACCTCTATGTATAATTCAAAAGTTATGTGCAGTTGACAGTTATTTTATATGCACTCTGTGCAGGTTACTTCCACCTGTGTAGTGTTTCTATGTATGGGCCCCATTCATGGCGTGTCTAGCTTTCCAACGGTGACAGATATTGACATCTGGATAGTGAGTATGTACAACTGCTGACATGGATGTAGCTGAGATGCAGTGTGGTTGGCACTGCAGTTGTTGGAACATGGCCCTGTCGACCACTGTACTGTACTTAGGCCACTGAGACACAATCATCCAGGCCCACATGCTGACTACTTAAGTTCACACATAATAGTCAAGGGAACAAGGTATTTTTATTAGTGACATGTGGAGTAGTTTCTTTATTTACAAGCATTCCAAATTACATTGGGGTTGAGTTCATTAGGAAATATTTAACAAGTGAGAGTGGATATGATAAGAAGTTAGTGGACTTACTTTGTCTATTTATGGAAACAGTGTTATGTAATAATGTGTTTGCATTTGAAGGCTCATATTACCTCCAGCTTGAAGGCATAGCTATGGGCACTAGTTGTTCCAATAGCTACGCCAACACAGTGATTTTATATAGGGAGAAAGACATACCCTGGGATTCATGAAGCTCAGCGCAAGGCTGGCATTAGGCTTGCACCGATTGTGTGGCGTACAGATGGTGCAGTAGCGCCATATGCATATTAATGAAGGTGCACTGCCGCCAACACCACGTGCATAGGAAACGAGCACAAGTGCATGGAGTGTGCCGAAGTGCCGCACGGAGGCGTGGAAATGTCGGCTGTTGACGTGCAACCTAAAATGCTGAATATTACAGTCAGCCTGCAATAGTAATCACGCCTGTCAGTGCCTGTGGTGCAAGACAGTTCTTGCAAACACAAAATTAATAAGCAAACACAAATGCACGTTAGCGAATACCGAGTCTCCATCCCTCGAACAAATGACATTTAAAACCGTGTGCCCGTTTTCTAATGCAGTGTTGATAGTTATACCAAGTGGAAGTGAAAAGCATCATATTAACACGCCGCCAATAGCTAAGTCTATGCCAATGGTCAGGGTTACCACCTGTCCCACATTGTGAGGGATAGAACACAGCTGGGCAGTTGTGTCCATACCAAAGCCATTATAAATGTAAAATATCCTGCGACCGTATGACATAATTATGTCCCACATCGCATGTAATAGTCACATACAATAGTTATTTTAGTATTTAACATACCACATGTTACAAGAAAAAGAATAAGCAAGTAAACGAAACAGAAGGAGCATATAAACTGTTACAACAATAAGCTAACATGTAGGCATACAACAAAAGTATTATCTGTTGTACTGACCATGGGTATGTGTTGTCCTGTAGAATCTGATCTGTGTCCGGAATATATCCCATCCTGGCCATATGAAAAGGTGGCAACCTTAACAATGGTCAGATCATTCGGCCAAAATCCGCCCATCTGTGGTCCAAGACGTTCTTGTCAGGATGTGTCAAAGTTGAATGGGTATTACCCGGGTGTACCTACCATGTCATGAAAGATAAGTATTTGCATGTACCTATGTGCATGAAGTATAGCATGTGGAAGGTGAAAAATGCCAGAGTAGTCCTGACAACCATACAGGTACCTGACATATGTAGTGTATGCAATGTGTACCCTTGACCATGCCATGGGCCATCAACCAAAGAAGGGATAGATGGAGTGTTTGGAATATGTGTGTGGGGGGATGGGTAATGTTATAATCCACAAAGGTAAGACTGTGTTGGATGCACAATAGGTGAACTGGAGGTATATGAGGGAGCAGCGGGTGAGTCAGAAAGAAACACAAAGAACAAACATACACATCCGCAATACAACCCAACAGGCCATACTGTAGAACACAATCACACAAACATATGAATATTAAAATGTGTGATACACTTGTACAGAAACGTCACCGGCACATACCCACAGAATGGTCTGGACGGAACTGAGCCATCCAACTGCCACACACCTGGATGCATAATTGAATACCCATCATCCCCTCTACAGCACACAATCCACCCCCATTCCTGAACGTCCACCAAATCCAGCCATACTCGGGCTACTAGCTTGGCGCAGCCATATCTACACATACTGACCACTACTCATATGTAGTAGGCAGTGTCACCCTAGGCAGTGTCAGGATTGCAAACTATGTATCCCTTGCATGTAAAACCCCATCACACTTTTGTACGTCCAAAAAAATCAAAGGTTGTTTTCTTGTTCAATTTTTGGATATCCCTCATGGGATAAGTATCCTGAGTAAACATCAGACTTGGTATCACGACACGATGTCCAGTCCTGTAGACATCTGGACACAAGTTGTATGTGCAGTAGTGGTTCACGAGACTGCTCAGCCTCCTGCCGGTCATGCAGAACCTACTACCCGGGATCAAACACCTGCCCGTGATGTATGTCTCCCCACATTAATTATCGAGAAAATATACTGTACACAGTCGTATAGTGGCACTTGTTAATAGGGTGATTAAGGTGCTGACATAAGCAGGGAACCTCCTGTCCCACTTTGTGAGGGACAGTCCCTGTTTGGGTAGGTGTGTCCTGACCAAGAATGATACAATGGCAAATGTCCTGTGATTGTAGGAAATAACTATGTACCATATTTCATGTAACAGTTGCCTAAAACAGTAATTTCTGGATGTAAAATATGTAACTCGTACAAGAAACAGAATAAGCAACTAAAGTGCTACAGGAATAGGCTCTCGTCTAGGAAAATAATTAATGTTCTAAACCCTGTACTGACCATGGGTATGTGTTGGCCTAAACATTCTGGTGTGTCCAGAATATATCCCATCCTGGACATATGAAAATTTGGCAACCCTACCAATGGTCAGAGCATTCGCACAATAACTGGCCAGCCTCTTAATCACTCATAAAACCAGTGACCTTTGGAGGAAAGGTGTTGAATGACACTTGAATGAATAATGACAATAATTAAGAGTAATAGACGCTTTTAACTTCAGAAAATAAGTATTAATACATATGCTCTGAATCTGTCAACATGTTTCAAGTTAATAGTACTAATATTGCAGAAGTGTCCAAGATTGTCCCTGCTTTGTTATTGCCTTGACCCTTTCACTGTTGAAATTAGTCCCTGAGTGTTTGAGAGGTCCGTACACATATGTACACCAACCAACTGTCATATTTGTTGACAGTACTATTGAATACCTGTAGTGAAGTCATAAGTGATGGCCAGAATAATATCCTTCAGATATAGGGAGGTAAAGGCAGTGGGGATGAGCGGTATACATTCAACTGTATGGGAAATGTAAATAGGTATGTAGGTGTATGTACAGACAGATATATATATATGGGTCTACTACTAATATGACCGACCAAAGAATGTGCCGAGACGATGAGATATTTGTCAGCGGTGAGTTGACAGAGTGTGCCATGGCGACAGCGACTGATTCTGGTGGATGAAGGTGGATGTGTGTGTGGTATGGTAGGGGTAAGGTGTGTGTGTGGTCGGTTAGGCTGTGGTAGTGGTGGTAGTGTGGGACTGAGGTAGGGGTGTTCGGTAGGGTTAGGGTAAGTAGGTTAGGTTGTGTGTGGTAGTGGGTCATGTGTGGGGGGAGGTGAGGTTAGTTGAGGTGAGTTAGGGTGCAGGTGTGGTTGTTAGTGGTTAGGTAGGAGCTGCGGTAGTGGAGCTAGGTTTGAGTTAGGGCAGGGGGTAGGTGCGGGTAGTGGGTTAGTTAGGGTGTTGTGAGTGAGGTTAGGTGAAGGGTGGTAGGGTTAGGGTGTAGGTATGGAGGGTGGGTTGGGGTGGTTAGTGTAGTTAGGGTACTGGGAGGTGTTAGTAGGTCGGAGCTAGGGGGTTAGGGTAGAGGTAGGTTAGGTGTGCAGTAGGTGAAGTGTGCGAGCAGTGTCGGACCCAGGTTAGGGGTGTATGCTTGGTAGTGTTGGTGTGTTGTGTGTGTTGTTTACGCCCGTGTGTGTGTAATGGTGTTAATGGTGTGTTGTGTTTTGTTTGTGTTGTCGTGTGTTGTGTGTCATCTGTGGTACGGGGGGAGTTTTCTCCGTCGAATCGCCGTGTGGTAATTAGTAATATATATATATATATATATATATATATATATATATATATATATATGGGTACCTATTACTTTACCGACAGGTCAAAAGAGCGACACTCACATGTTCGACTCCACATCATCAGCACTTCATAACATCGACGTTTCAGGTAAGCGATCTTCCCCCTCACAGGACCCATGGTAGCACTCGTTTCACTATTAAGAAGGTAAGGACAACGCTATCAGGGTAAATTTTGAATAATGACGAAACCACGCCGTTATAACAGAGAAACGAGTGCTACCATGGGTCCTGTGAGGGGAAGATCGCTACCTGAAACGCCGATGTTATGAAGTATCGATGATGTGGAGTCGAACATGTGAGTGTCGCTCTTTTGACCTGTCGGTGAAGTAATAGGTACCCATATATATATATATATATATATATATATATATATATATATATATATATATATATAAATAAATGAACATGGTCACAATAAAGCATTCGTAATGAATGTGAAGGGAAACACCAGTGGAAACACCCCCCCCCACCCTGTATTATGTAGTGGAACCACCCCCACCCTATATTATGTAGTGCCAACATAATAATCTGGTCAGAGGTGCCCAAACCCCTGCATCTGTAAACACAGGTAGAATGTTAAAATTGGGACCAACTCTGTCCATGTGCTACATCTGAGATTTAAACAGGTACAGGTTCCGGTCACCAGTCGGTCAAGCCTAAACCCGGATCACCACATGAACATCCTGACAATCAAACACACGTATGTGCCAGGACTATAAGCTTTGGAGTTCTGAATATCCTTGAAGTGAGTAAACATGCAGCACGGGTCCAGAGCAGTAGGGAATAGGGAATATCGCATGTGTAGTACTGCGGTTTTCCCAGCAGGAGAATGGATGCCTGCTGTGTAAGTGAAGCGGTGAGGAGTATGTTAGGGTAGCTATGAACCATGGGTATATATATAAATGAAGCAGAACACCAATAGTGTAGTGATTAGAGCATCTGCCTAACGTAAAGGCATTCCCAGTTCAAGTACGACTATAGCACAAATCATTTTCTTGTGTATTGAATGCCTCTGTGCTGTAAAGCCAACATTTAAACATGTAAAGGTGAACATGTGTTTCACATGGGGCCATTAACCGGATTCCTTCAATCAAAGTGGTACTGTCATAATGAATAAGGCACACATAAGCACAAAGAAGTGGCAGTAAACATAAATAACTCACAATAAGCATATGCAAGTGCGCCTGCACGGGTGTAAGCAGCTCCCAGCATAGCAAATGTATGTTGTTATGTACAGATGTAACATATACATATATATATATATATATATATATATATATATATATATATATATATATATATATATATATATATATATATCGTGCGGGAAACACCGTAAGGTGCTATTTTACGTCCTTACTGATGAAAAATCAGTTTGGCTTACATTCAGGAAATGAAACAATCGTGCAAGTCTTCTTCCTGTTTTGCGTGCATTACACATGCACGGTTCAATTGGCAGGACTGCTGTCTTACTGAGGAAAAGAGTAGCTTAACTGGGAAGAAGGAATGCTGAGAAGAAAAACATAGACAACTGTTATTCTAATCCCTTAGAACTGCCCAATAACTTTACATTACAAATTGTTCCTGTTCCTAAAAGTAATGTAAAGCTTTTGGCCAGTTATAAGGAATTAGAATAACATTTTGAGTAGTAATCAGGTCTGCCCTATCATTACTCATAGTTGGCATTTCTTCTGGACAAGGATATTAGTAATTGCCTGTTCATCTTCACTTTGCTGTTTGGGGAAACAATTTTGTTCGAGTTTTCATGCAGCCGCTTCCCCCAATAATCAAAATCCTGCAGTGGGTGCATATACTCTGGTGAGAGAAACAGCATCTGAAAATTTATTAAATTCACCATCCAAACTGTGATAATAGACACTCGTATGAACTCAGACACACTTAAGAACCCAACCAACAGGACGATATCAGCCATTATAACTCAAGCGTGCATCTGCAATGCACGCAAGACAGGCACGGCCGGCTTTAGGCATAGGCGAACTAGGCAACCGCCTAGGGCGCCGTACAGACCGGCCATGTAAAGGGCACAATTTGCAAGTATTTATTCATTTATGCAGGCAGCAGAACCATAGGGCAAGGGGGAGGGGCAAGCACACTCCCACTTTTGTAGCAGCTTGGCCAGGAGGCTTCAACAATTAAATGATGAGCCTTCTTCTTTAAGGAGGCACCAACGCGCATCTCATACACGCATGCCAAGTAGATGTAAAGACGTTCTGCAGGTGCGCGTAAGTTAAACTAGTAGAAAAGTTAAGTGAGGGGGTTAAGTCTACATGTGCGCGTGTGGACGTTCATTTTAAAAAGAAGGTAAGTGTATGTGTGTGTGTCATTTAAACCGAGCTTCTGTATGTGAGGGAAATTGTATGTGTATGTACGTATGTGTATGTATGGAATTTAAATTAAGTCTTTCTGTTTATATGACAGGTAAAGTGCATGTGTTACTGTTTGAGAGAGTAGGTGTGTGTATGAGAAAAAAGATGCATGCCTGTGTGTTGTATAAGAGCGTTGGAGTGTGTGGAATTTAAACTAGTCATTTTTTGCTGTATGAAAGAAATGTGTGTGTTGCTTTGTGAGGGAGTATGTATGTGTGTGTGTATATCGCTATATGAGAGTAGCTGTATGTGTGCTTGTGTCTCATAGTTCTACTTATTTATTTTTAATATATAATGTTTTGTATAGCTGTAAGATGCATTAATGTATATTTATTCAGTTCATAGGTGAATATTTTATGGATATACTCAGCAGATGCAGCATGGTAGCATAATGGATAGCATTGTTGTGTCACCACAAGAGGATCCCAGGTTCAGTTCTTGGCTGGGTTGCCTCCTTCATGTGTTTGATTTGGCTTCCTCCAGGTGCACATTCCAAATACATGTAATAGGTGGATTAGACACTCTAAATTGGCCATATATGTGAATGTGTATGTTGTGTGATAGAACAAATGCAGCAGGACTAGCCACCTAGTGGTGTAAACTTTGCCTCTAAGTGATTGTCATTGTTGAAGTGATGCCTTGGCACCCTATGGAATAATGGGAAAAACAGGGTTGTGGATGGATGAGTATGCAACAGAGCAGTCCGCATCCCTGCTCCTTAAAAAGCCATGCCTATATTTATGGCATAAGGCCTTGTCAGAATAGTGAAAAAAAAACATCTAATTATGGCAAAACAGGGGATTTTCAGAAATTAGCAGAAGAGAAACTCTGAACTACTTCCGAATGGCTGAGGTACAACATATAACAAATGAATAGACTTACAAGTTCATCAGAAATTTGAGGAGAAAATCACTTTTGTTAAGACAGCATTTATAAATGAAATTGAAAGATTTAAGGTTGACAGAGGTAAAGAACCAAAATATCCATCCAGCTAGCTGGATTGGCAGATGGATGGATAGACAGACAGAAGTAAGAATAAGCATAGTAACAAACAAACGGATACATCAAGAAGTATGACTTGGTGAACATGTAAAACATGACCAGACAAAAATGTGATGGTAGTAGTATAGTTAAGTTATTGTGGAAAAGTGATTTTACAGGAGTCTAGGTCAGGGACTAACAAGACATAATCATCACAAGACTCAATAGCCTTGAATTTCATAGGATATTGTTATGAGGAAGAGATTCCCACCAACATCATTTAGCTGTTTATACAATAAGGGTGATTAAGGCCTGCATGTCAGCAGGCAAGTCTTATTCACACTGCTTGCACCTGTAACCACATACTTACAGTTTCTAACCATACTGGGTGAGGTACAGCAGGACATACTGTTTTAGCTCCTTTAATAATTCAGTCTGCTTGATAGCTTTTTTTGTCTACCAAGCACACACTCGGGAACAAGACATCAAAGTGCTTAAACTACTCCTGAGGTTTCCCATCCCCTAAGTATAGCAGTGTCTTCTTTTCTGTGAGACTTCTTAACCTCTGTCTTGGAAGTGTTCATACTTATCCTGTCTGGTGCACATAATATGAAGAAACTACTAATTTACATGCCAGCAGTTATTTACTTTTGAGTCCAAAAGAACTACACAATCTGCAACAAAACAGATACCATATATATATATATATATATATATATATATATATATATATATATATATATATATATATATATATATATAAATATACCAACTCCGGGATTGCACTACAGTGGAAAAAAGAGCATATGCCCTGTTGTCGGACAAGTGTTTACTTACTCTGAGTAACACTTTACCATTTGGTAAATTAAAGTTTTGCTCTTTTCATTTCAGCAAATTTGTCTTCAGTTATTTTGGATTTTGGCCTTGTGAAGGCGATCCCTCTGTCCATGTGGTAGGACTGAATTCCCTTACCTCTTCCCACTTTTATATTTTAACAGTAAGTTTGCAGAACACCAAAACAAAGAGAATAATTTGATTTAATGCACAAAAGATTTTCCTTTCTTCAAAAGCCTTGCAATTAAAATGTAAAGTCAGCAGGAGGTGTGGGAGTGCAGTCCACAATATGGGTGTGGGGGCACAGGGGGACTTGTTTCCCCTACAATGCAAAAGTTCCATCTGTATAGTCAGTGTTGATGTAATATAAACAAATATTCTGTTGCAGTAGTCTATTTTCTGGCATCATGTTTGCTCTTGTTTACATTAATCATACCTTTTAACATCTGTCCTTTCAGTCATCCCCTCTACCCCTTATATTCTCTCCTTGTAGAACCCCAAACTATTTCAACTTAACTTTCCCTTTATTATTCACCCTTAGTCTTCTGTAAAATCCTTTAGTCCCCCTCTTAAGTTCACATTTACTCTTGATTAATTTTCACACAAATCCTGTTCTAGCGACTTTCAAAGTTAAAAAGTGCAATATTTAAAATCTATCCCTATTTTTCAGCCATTGCATCCACATTGTTAGGCTTTTTTGCACCAAGAGGTTGACCGGTATGCATACCTCTCAACTGTCCAGATTTTTGCCTCATATTTTTGGCCTATTCCTCATAAAATGTGTGGTTTTCTGAAAAATCACTGAGGATGTAAATAACTAAATGTCATAATTTGAGTTTCACCCTTCATTTCCTTCAGAAAATGCATGCCAAGACAGACGCTGTTATTGTAGCAACTTTATAGGTCTGTAAGAGCAATATTTATAATCTGCCCCATTTGGGGGCCTTTGTCCCCCCATAATTTTAGCCTTTGTTCAGATTTCTTGTGCCAATAGTTTGAGAGGTATGGAAGCATGGTATGTAGTGCCCTAGTTGCTAATTTGGTGCATTTTAAGGGGGGATAGGGGTTCTGCATTCCATAGTGTGACCTCCTTTGTTATGTATACCTAGTAACTATGAACTTGTTAGTTTCTCAGTCATCCTCTATTGCAATATTACTAGCTTACCAATTTTTTTAATGTAATGTAGGCAATTAATTCTTCAAGGGCAACAGGCACTGGATTTGTAGATAAAATACAGAAATGTAAAGTTGTTTGCCAGTAACAGCCTCTTCATTAGTTACACATCTCTTTAATGTAGAATTATTCGGATGAATTTTACTTATGCAGATATTGTCCTTATTGACTGATAGTGGTAGGTTGTAATGATAGATGTTTGAGAGGCCTTTTATGGTTAAAATATTCTGAAATGGGTAGTTGTGTCATTATTGGTTTATGCATTTTGTGTCATTACTTACTGGAAAAATGTTCAAAACTACAAATTTAAAACACACTCCAAGTGTAAATGTTTCTATGTGCAACTAGCTGTTTTTGTTTATCAAATGGCACACTGTGTTGTAAAATCTGAAAGCATGTTAGTAGCATAATTCCCTTTGGTGCAGATGGCTGTGGATTCTACTCCCACACCATGTAGATGGAGTGCTGATATTCCATTGCCCATATAATTGTTTCTTAGTTGGTGCATTATAAGGAGGATAGGGGTGCTACACTCCTGAGTATGTCCTTTGCATGAGATGCCTAGTGACTATGAACTTGCTGGTTTGTTAGTCATTTCCTATTGCAATATTACCAACTTACCAATTTTTTAATGTAATATAGGCAATTCTTCAGGGGCAGCAGGCACTGAATTTGTAGATAAAACATTGATATATGAAGTTGTTTTTCCCATAGCAACCTTTTCGTTAGTTACAGATTTCTTTAACGTGGAATTCAGATAATTTTACTTCTGCAGAGATTGTGTGTATGGAGTAATATTGGTGGATTGTAATGACAGAAGTCTTGAGTGGTCTTTTATGGCTGAAATTTTCTGAAAAAGGGTAGTTATTGGTTTATACAGAATGTTTAAAACTATAAATTTAAAACACTTTCTAACAAGTGGTGCTGTATTATACAAGGAATATAATTCAATGCAATCAGGAAGGTGAATCAAAGAACAAATACAGGTATGCATGGCCCTAAAAAATGTGTGCAATGAGTCTGTTTTGAAAAAAGCCCAAAGGTAAACTTAATTCTTCACTGGCCAGATGCATTTTCTATGAATGTGGGTTTTCATGCTGTTTCAATGAATGAGTTTTTCCATTTCAATGAATGTAAGTTTCAAGGGCAGAGAAGATTACTGCTTATGCTAAGTCTGTTTTTATTGCGAGACTGTATTGTTTAGCAAATGGCTACCTGTGTTTTGTGCTATTTTATTTTTATATCTGTAATCACTGTAGAAGCAAATAAGAGAACAGTATGCATGGTAACTGGTGAGAAGTAACCAAATAATGGAACACTGGAATGGCTGAGGAGGGGGCTGCTGGTGGTGGGAGGGGGTTGCTGCAGGAAGGGCTGCTCTGGCGGGGGTGATCTACTACCCTGCCCAGGGCCCTATTTGACCATGATCTGGCTCTGATATTTAAAGTAGAAAATACTATGTAGAGGTAGTTGCAGTTTAAGATACCTTGTAATGTGGTTATTCTTCCTAAACATTTAAATAATTTAAGGAAATGACTGGAGTGGCTTTCTTGGGGAGTGACCCTGTGGGTGTGGCTCAAATAGGGGTGTTTCATGACTATGGTGTGGGTGGGACTTAAGGGGCACCAGAGCACTACTTCACCTAGGGTGCCATTTCGGCTAAGGCCGGCCCTGAAGACAGGGAGAGGGTTTCTCAAATTGTCCCTGTTCCTAAAAGTAATGTGAACTTTTTGGGTCATTGTAAGGAAGTAGAATAACAGTTGAAAGTGTTTCACGTACTTGGATTTGTGGATGTATGCGCATATCACTCTGGTTGCGATAATACGTAAATACCATATATATATATATATATATATATATATATATATATATATATATGTGATTGTAGATATACACATGTACATAACTAGGTTACGTTACAGCAATTATGGGTAACATATGTTCAGACCAGGCATATGTTACTGGGAGGTCCAATAAACAAACGTTTACCTCCCACACTGCCCAGCTAGGCCGGTCAGACATACAGACATGCAATAAAGGTAAATACACCGCTGCTTTCCAAATCACCGGCAGGAAAGTACCAGTGGGAGAGATCTGCAAGGTCTACACTTTAAACATGGATAACGGGGTCCCTTGCGGGACACCAAAAATTCGCCATACAGGCGAACCTGTGATTATAGATGCAAGCAGGATGTAGCTGTACATGGAACAGTAGGTTGTGCAAGTGTAATAACACATGGGTTGACAAAACGTACAACATGTGTCCCAAGATGAGGAGAGTGAGCAGTGTGTAAGGGTGTGTTCATACCCCAGCTGCGCTCACAGTAAGTATTTGTCATGAGGGAAGTAGAGGGGTGTCAGGTAGGTGAATCATGGGTATGCAATAATGGGCCTAAGTGTGCAGGTGTTGGTTGGCAGAGATGTATTAGGCCCGCCCAGTGGAAGTAATTAATATTCCTATGTGGGCACTGCTGACGCTCATACCTCCCAAACCTGAAGAGCATATCTACTGGATAGTCCGTAAACCATTGGGGAAACACATAGGGAATATATCAGTGCCCTGTACCCGATTATCATGGACGTCCGTGATTACGAATCAGAATCTAGCACAGTCCTAACTAAACCCTTCCAGAACTACTGATATTAGGTGGACAGGTGGTGGAATACACATAATGACTAATGACAACATGTATGAGTCATAAACAGCATGTACCTCAACAAATGTGAATGAACACATATGCCCTGTGCCTGTCAATGTGTCAGGTTAATACAACCAATCATCTAAATGTGTCCCTGAGGGTGTTATGCAGTGTCCCTGATACAGTGTACATTCTCCCCCATTCGTATGTGAGGTCTGCTAGTGACAGAAAGCGCATATTCCGCTGAGCACCTTAGGTAGATAATAGCATAATAGTTTGGGATTACCACCTGTTCGCCTTTGTGAGGGACACTCCACTCTGGGCAGTTGTGTCCTGCAAAATGAATGTTACGGCACATGGCCTGTGATATCTGGAAAATAGTTCATATATTGTTTGTAGTGGTTGCATAAAATGATTTTGTTGTATCTGAAACACCTAATGTTATAGGAAACAGTATTAGCAACTATAATGCTACAAGAATAACCTTAACTAATGCAAACCAGTGAAGTAGTCAATTTTCTACTGGCTGTGGGTATGTGTTGCCTTGCCAAATCTGACATCTCTACATATAGGTCTTATAGGGCTGCCACCTTTCCAAATGGCCAAAGTGGGACCTGCTCCATAGAAATGTCAGACATACCAGGTCAGAACATACCTACAGCCATGCATAGTACAGAAATATACATATTAGCACAAATCAAAGCTTAGTCTAGCAGCAGTCAAGTTGCTTATGCTACTTCACATAACATATCGAAGTGTCATTTATACAATAACCGTTACATGCAACTATTAGAGAAACGTAGAATATAATATTGTCCTCTAGTCAGGACATTTGCTATGCCTTGATTATTCTCGCATGACACATATGCCTAATGAGGGACTGTCCCATGCAAAGTGGGAAAGGTGTTACTCCTAAAGTCTCACGTTGGCCAATTTAAAAGGTGGAAAACCTACAATAGGTATGCGGTAGCATGACCCGGCAGAAAGATGTGTTTCCCAAAACACATTTACATGTCTGCATTGCAGAGTATTGGTTCCCATGTATCAGCCAGATGGGAGCAGATTGTATGAGGAACATGCATATAATATGATTATGTCACTGGACAGGCCACCGATTCTGCACAGTCGAACGCCTGCTGTCGCATAATGGTCAGCCATACCCGATACTGTAATCATGTAGTCCGATGAAATAGGCATCACAAAGGATCATGCCCACCCAGCGTGAGTGACAAATGCAAGCACCAATGGTGCACGTGCAAGTGAGGGAGCGGGTGTAAGCGTGTTTGTCTACCAGTATGCGAGTATTGTACTGTTAAAGAAATGTGGAGTCTAAACAAGTATAAGGAGCTGTAACCAGAGGTCAGCAGTACTTAACACCATGCAAACCTATGCACAACCGCTCCCAACTGCTTCAATGTGCCTTACCCACTCCGTATCCAAAGGCCTTGTTCTGTCATAGGTTCATAGGTTTATACTAGGCTATCTGCCCTAAGGCATTTATAAGCCTAGCCCAAATTTTTGTGGCTTACGCCACCCCTTATATGAAAAAATACTGTGCCCATTAGTTTGTTGTGCCTCTGTCCAGCAGTGACACAGAGATGATTCCCGGGGTAAACCTACGATCTCCCATCCACAGGTCTAGATTTCTCTTGAACAGAGTCAGCGAGGTGCTCTGCCTCACATGGACTGGGATTTTATTCCACAGCATAGGGAGTCTCTGAGTGATAAATCTATCCCTCCAGCACGTCCTATTTATATCCGTGCTAAGGTTTAAGTCGCTTGCTCTAGTGGTTTTGGTGGATTTGGATTTTTGAGGTGGAGCATGTCCATTAATTCCGGGTTGGACATGGCCTTGTATGTCAGGCACATGTCACCTCTGAGCAGACGGTATGCGACTGAATAGAGCTGGAGTTTCTTCAATCTGGCAGCATATGACAGATTTTGGAGTCCCTTTATCCTTTTGGTGAGGAACTTTTGGGGTCTCTCCAATTGCTGCAGATGTCGGGTGAGATACATCCCGAATGGGGCATTGTACTCGATCATTGGTCTGATAAGTGAAGAGTACAGGGGAACAATGACCTCACTAGATCTGGATGTGAATCCCTTCATGATCAGGTGGGCAATGTAGAAGGTCTTTCTAACCACTTTAGCAATGTGAGTGTCAAAAGAAAAGCCACTGTCAACCTGGGTTGACAGTCCACAAACAAAGAACCGTCCTTTGCAAGTGTTGGTAGCAACACCCTGCGCACACAGCTGATCTGAATTACCAATACACCATTATATATATATATATATATATATATATATATATATATATATATATATATATACAGACAATAGACAGTACCACACACATACCATACAGCACAGTCATCCAATGTACTGGCAGATATGTCCGGACCACTGGTGTTTGCAAACCTGGCCGTCTTTTGTTTAAGTGTGTGAGCATGCCCAGTATGACCGTTACGCAAGTTGTCGGCTGACATTATCGTCATACCTTCATGTGTTTGAGCATGCCCAGTATGGTCAACTGGATCGCATGTGGCACATGTCCAGGTAGTCAGTACTGTGGTGCCGACCCTTGCGTTGTACACTGACAGGTGATATGCTGTGTCTGCAGGGTAGCCAATGGTCATGTGGCATTGACTGTTGCTACATTTCTGCATAGCGTGGGGGGACATCCAACTGTATCCACATTCCTACACAGCACCGGGGCACACATGACTTTCACATGTGTACGTTGGAAGGGGGGGCACAGCTCACAGTTGTATACTTTTGCTACTACTGTACTGGTATGCCAGGCACTTCATTTCAGTGTGTGGACCTACCTAATGTGCTGGCTAGAGGTATACCAGTGTACTTCAGATCCTAGCTATAATTACCAGCATAGTGGTTTCAGACGTCGTAGCCATCACAACCTACATCCAACTGCCTGGCCTGCTGTAGTCTGTGTGTGTGTCTGTGGGGGTTGGGGTCATCCATTGGGCATATCCAGAGGCCATTGTATAGCATTTGTCTGTATTGGTCTACACCTGTCCAGCTGTTTGAGACTTGTGTGGGCTGTATGGACACACATGATGTTCAGCCCATAACCTGCAGTGAGTTAGGACACCCTGTGTACTACTGGTTACTATTGTGACCCCAGTATGTGCTACAGATGTCATGGTGCCACTATGGATGTGTACTGTCTGCTGCCCTAACATTCGGCCACCAAATTCCCTTGTATGCTCACATCCATACCATAGCTACAGGTAAAAACACATACTAATACAACTGCCAATTGGTAGATTAATTGACTTACCATGAGGGTGTGCCAGACCTGAGGATGGTGCTGGAGGGCTGCCTATGTCAGATACACACAGTGCACTTCCTATGCATGGCTGAGCACAGGTAGTGTCATGTTTGGCATCCCTCTTACTGTCTGTGCGAGTCAGATAGGGTGAAATTCCCTGGGTACCTACTGTGTCGGTGCATATGCCATGCGTTGCCTCTTTGCCGAGGGCAGGTCATACTGTGCACACCTCCTTTCGCCTACTGGGTCCAGCTCAGGTAGTTCCTTTTCCAAGTCACAGTGTGCCTGTACAGGCCTTGGCATTGGTGGGGGGCTGTGTGGCCCTGCCCCATGCTGTTCCTGCTGCAACTGTTTCTGCAGGATCATATTGTGTAGCATAGCACATACCATAACAATTTGAGTGCATGTAGCTCGTGAATACTGCAAGGCTCCACCGAATGTATCCAGACACCAGAACCGTGACCTGAGCATCCCAAACACACGCTCAATTATATGTCTTGCCTGTGCGTGTGCCTCATTATGGTTTAGTTGTTCAGGTGCGTGTGCATTGCTGATGGGTGTCATCAGCCACGACTCCAGTGGTTATCCAGCATCCCCCACTAGGTGACTGTAGGGGATGTCCATATTGGCAAAGGTGTGGTACAGCTGCATCAGATGCCATATATCAGAATCATCATAGCTTCCAGGGCAGCCAGCACACACATTCAATATAATGCCCTGGCCATTGCATATGACGTAGCTGTTGAAGGATATGCCCCTGCAGTTAATGTAGGCCCTACCCCGCTCACTGGGTGGTGCTTTGATGTGTACATGCGTGCAGGCTATAGCACACAGTACCCCAAGGTAGTCTTCCATTTGGTGGAGGAGACGCGTATTGCTGGTCAACACCTCACGTGTGATGAGGACATGTATGTGCTCACTGGAATGTGGTGACATGGCATCTAGGAACTGGTGCAACACTCTGGATGCAGATGCCTGTGGGATCCCCATGATATCCCCAGTTGTGCTTTGGGCGGACTTGTGGCTAGTATACCTAGGCCTACACATACCTTGGTATCCACTGGGATGGGTTTCCCTCGGCCTGTTCGATGTATCAGGTGTGACCGTCACAGTTCAACAAGCTGCTGTAGGAGGTCTCTGTCCACCCCATAGTGCTCCACTATCTCCAGCTCATGTAGCCCCTGGTAGGTTACCCTGGGTCTGTAAAGTCTTCTGTCTCCTCACTAAGGGTTGTTCGGCAGCATTCACATCCTCACCACCCTCAGCCTCCTGCACATGTTGGTCTATGTTTCCTGCTGCAGCCCTTCTCATTTGGTTGGATTGTGTCGAGAAATGTCCCTGCATGTATACACCGGTGGTGTAGAGTGTGGAAGAAACCTTTGTATATGGTGCTTGGTCACTTTACCGTAGTGTTCTGGTCCAGGCTGGGCATGTAATCTGCTGATTGTGCTAATTATCACCTGTTTGCACAGCTTGTTCACCTTGACTACTACACTACTGCTGTTGTCCCTCCCAATTTCACTAGGCAGGTATAGACACACCCCTAGCTTAGGCGTGCTAAGGCAGGAGCAATCCTGAGGCACAGGACTCCATTGTACGTACAGTATGCCTGACACCCCTCCCATGCTTTCACCTATATTCGAGTCCTGCACCCGGCTATCTATACACATACACTCTTGGGATCTGCATCACACCCTGGGGATAAACTCGATTCACTATTTTCAACCTCATTTGCATAGTATTGTCTTCTAATGCATAGTTATATGACCCATACTGATCCTCCAAAATAATAACCACTGCTTACTGTCACTCAGATCCGTACACAACTGGTTAAAGGTGCCTTACTATCACCGTATTCGATGTCCCGTGTTCTTCCCAGCAACAAAATAACAGGTCTCTACAAAACTAGAATCTGGGACCCTGCACACCACAGACAATGTACTTTACCACTAAGCCATGGCAGACATACATACATCTGAGGTGATCATGTACAGATCATCCAGCACAGACATTCAGTAGTATAGGACATTTATTCCATCATGTAGATTTATGTGTGTTAATGTCCACATATATATATCTATATATATATATATATATATATATATATATATATATATATATATATATATATATATATATATATATATATATATATATATATATATATATATATATATATATATATATATATATATCTATATATATATATATATATATATATATATATATATATATATATATATATACACACACACTCACACACACACACACACACACACACACACACACATATACATATACACACACACATATGTATATATATATATATATATATATATATATATATATATATATATATATATATATATATATATATATACACACACATACATACACACACACACATATACATATACACACACACATATGTAGATATAGAATTTATATCACAACAGCGGACCACATGACATCAAAGCATTAGACAAGAATGAAAAGGAAACTACATGTGCCACCTGCATCATGTAGTGGCGTTACTATCAAGGCAAGTGTGTTTCATTGCGTCACACAGGTCAGACTGTATTAAGGATAAGAGTAGAGCTGTTGACATTTACTCACCAGACCTATTGGCGGATGTATGTGTATGTCTTGCCAACCCAGTCTCTTGGGAGATCATGACATTTGTTGATACTATATAGGAAAGCAACAAAACACACTCAACACATCCTGGAGCTAGCCACTCACATATACCAACACATAGGATATGACTGCCAAACACACACACCTGTCAAGCCTTGGAATAGAACACATACCTGTCTATTCTATCACACTACAGCATTATGTAGTTATACAGCATGCTACAAAGATTACTGGATCACAGCACTCCCAGAAGCATACTTCTAGGTGGGTGACATCATCAGCAAAGGCAAAGACGCCGATAGGGATTGTATGGAGAGTGAGCAGTCTAAAAGCAGTACTCTGTCCCCAGGCAGCTGGAAACACACACACACACATGGCAGGGCTGGTATTAGAACATAGACCTAACTACCTTTTCACACTACAGCATTGCGCAGTTACAGAACGCGCAACTGAGGTTACTGGATCACAGCACTCCCAGAGGTATATTTCTAGGTGGGTGATATCATTAGCAATGGAAAAGACACCGATAGGGATTGTATGGAGAGTGAGCAGTCTAAAAGCAGTATTCTGTCCCCAGGCAGCTGGAAACACACACACACACACACACACACACACACACACACACTCACTTGGCAGGGCTGGGATTAGAACATAGACCTAACTACCTTATCACATTACAGCATTACGCAGTTACAGAACACGCTACCGAGATTATTGGATCACAGCACTCCCAGAGGCATACTTCTAGGTGGGTGACATCATTAGCAATGGAAAAGATGCCAATAGGGATTGTATGGAGAATGAGCAGTCTAAAAGCAGTAATCTGTCCCCAGGCAGCTGGAAACACACACACACACACACACACACACACACACACACACACACACACACACACACACTTGGCAGGGCTGGGATTAGAACATAGACCTAACTACCTTATCACACTACAGCATTACACAGTTACAGAACACACTACTGAGATTACTGGAGAACAGCACTCCCAGAGGCATACTTCTAGGTGGGTGACATCATCAGCAATGGAAAAGACGCTGATAGGGATTGTATGGAGTGTGAGCAGTCTAAAAGCATATTACTGTCCCAAGGTAGACGGAGACAAACACGCCAGTGGTGTGAGCAGGACAACTGCCTATCTACGGACCACTATTACAACACTACATAGATACGAGACGCGCCACAGACACTACACCTTTCAAGACAGTCAATATGACCTTCTAGGAATGTGGACATTGACATGGATGCTGGCAGTTATGGTGTACATACCAGTGAACCAGTGTGTTCAATGTAGGAATCCATCCTGAAGTGGGGTATGGCCATCTGTTAACTGGATGACCACTATCGCTATACAGGATTACAATGGTCATGCCCATACACATAGAGGCACATAACTGACACAAGGTGTCACCGGGCATGCTCACACACTTAGTAACACACGTCCGTTTGGAATGCACTATGTGTCCATCTACACAATGGTGTACTGGGCATGCTCACACACTTAGTAGCGAAGGGCTGTCTTTTATGCACTCTGATTCTAAACACGGAAGGGCACAGTGTGTCGATAGTCATCATTGTTAGCATGAACGCTGCACTACATATATCTGACACCAGTCTTCTACACAATGTCTGCTGCTGTCCATCACCTTAGCTGTACCAATCTAAACCTGGCACACTAATACCACTCGTGGTGATGTCCTGCCAGGAGTGGCTACTTCGCACATATAGTACCATTCATAGATGAATATCCTGAGACCAGGTAAACACCCTGACACCTAGAGGACAACTGCATTGTATGTGTATGCTAAACAGTGCTAGATGTGTAGCGTTCGTAATCACAGCTGCCAATCTAGATCCAACAATGGGGAATACTGACATCTGTGCAGTGAGGAACACCTGGAATAAGGCTCAGTTGTGCACAATAGCACTACCCCCGTATACCTCAGATACAGACATGAGGGCCATAACACCGTTACGGACTGCTCCAGGTGGTAGTGTCCCCACATACATGAAAGCCACTCACATATACTGACCAGTACACTCTCAAAAGCCATCACAGATGTGTCAGGTGCAGATCACAGTGTCAAATGCCGCATTCTAGGATGTAGTCCTCAGACATCATCATGTCCTTGGAACAGCAACGCACATCCATACATTAGTACAACACCATGTTACTCATGACCAGTGGACTGTACCTAGATCTACAACAACTGTGCAGACTACCCATTATGACAGGGTTCCATCATGTGTTATGCAATGCAATGATACCACTGTTCATAACCAGGTCAGCTGTACACATAACAGGGGCCCTGGGTCATATACAGCTGTAAAAGATAACTGTTGCTGTAAACCAGTAAACACACTCATGCTCGGATATGACATACATGTACCTGCCGTGGATATGTACACGCTCCCCACACACACAACACATATGTACATAGCATAGCTTTTGTTGTCCCTCATGCAAAGTGGCTACAGCAATTACACGCATGCACATGGAAGGCAGGTCCATGGCTGTTGAATGCTAACAGTACATAAGGTGTGATAGCAATGTTGACTGAGTTAACATTCCCTCTATACTGGTTACCCATGACAACTATTATATCATACAATAGTCCATGTGTCATGTATGTCATCACACATGTCCACCAATTGCAATGCATACAAACATGGCTACATGACAGGAATGTAGGACCTACACACATGTACATGTAGTGGTGTGCATTCAGCTACCATGCATGTGCAGTAGCTGATGTTTGCAGTTCATCTGTCTTACTACAACATGCAGTTGCAATGCAGCCCCATCATTGACACCTGTATATGGTGAAATACTGACAGTACGGTAAGATGTACATCAGGTATGGATGGATGTGTGTACATAAATTGGTGGGCCAACTTTGTAGATGGATGTTTGCTGAAGACAGCTCACAGGTGTGTCACAAGCCATCCTACCATAACATGTGCAAACACTAAGCTATGTTTCTGTTAAGTGAAGGTGAAGACATACAACCTACACAGTGGTCAGGGTGTCACTGACTGTAAATCACTTGACATCTGTGACACTTAAGTCCTCCCGTGTATATATAGCAGCACAATTGCTGAAGGTAGCGTCGGTACACATTGTAATGCAGGCAATACTGCTGCATGTCTGTCAGACATATCATAAGATAGCAGGTGTTTGATTCACAGTACTGCCATGTGTGTTTGCTTGTGTGTCCATATATGCCACGTATGGTGGTGAATACATCCCAGTTGTTACACACCCCTGTACACTGTTGTAGAGATCTGTACATACTGCAGTGTAGAAAGCAAGACATAGGCAGAGGTGGTGTGTGTATCACACACGTTAGCTATCTGTATGTGCATGACATAGGTGAATTCAATTGTGGACTCCACAGTGTGTGTGTGTATGTATGTATTGCTGTCTGGTGCATGGAGTGAGGATGTATGCTACCATAGTGAACAGATAGGACCCCTAACCCCTCCAGGTGATGCAATCTACTACCCTGTTGATGCCATCAGTCTTAGGCCTTACTGACTACCTGTACATGTTCATTATCTGTGTCGCATCATGTGGATGCACAGTACTATCATGGTGATTACCACATAGGCAGGGGTCCTCACCTCAACACTATCAAGTGTGTGTGTTATAGTGTCAGTGACCCCATGAGTGTGGGCGTGTTACTGTGTCTGAATACCTGTGTGTGTGTGTGTGTGTGTGTGTGTGTGTGTGTGTGTGTGTGTGTGTGTGTGTGTGTGTGTGTGTGTGTGTGTGTGTGTGTGTGTGTAGTTGTGTGTTCTCATCCTGTAATGTGAATGTGTATTACTGCTACACAGTGAGGCCTCATGCTATCAACTGCCCTCTACCCTTGACATCAGCTAGACTGCTGTATAAACCCTCCGCACCATGTAACTGTACCTGTGATGTCACCCGGTATGGATGTCACATCTCTAGCCACTGTAGCTTAGTACACAGCTCACATGCTCCTGGATCAGTAGATGTGTAGACATCTTTGGAATGTCAGCCTTTCTAACAGTGAGGTTGAGGCTACGTATAGCATGCTGGTATTGTCATACATGCCTGTGAGTACTCCACATGTACACATGGGAAATTGAAAACACTGGTACTTAATGGCACATGCAATTAGACCTTAAGGAGGGAAGCAGGGCATCATTATCAACATGCTGTTACTGTTGTTACCAAGACACATACTGTGAACATAAAACAATGCATTCTAAACCTGTACTAGATGGTATGTCTGCTGCGTGTCAACAGTACACAACAATTGTAATATACACTTATCTCCCTATTCTGTTCACCCTGTGCATCAGACCATATGAGCATGTCCCTGCACCGATGGTGTGGATGACAGGGATGTGGCATAGGCATCATCATATGCACAGGGTGATAATGTTTGCCAGGGGCCTAGGCTGCACCAGTGGATGACATCATGTGTGTGGTTTAGGGCCTGTGATCTAATTGGCCATGTGTGGTTGTTATGCATGTGAGTGTTGCGGTGCCCTATAGATGTTTCTGGTGTGTGCGTGTATGTGTGCACACAGTTCTGCCATATGTCCAGCCTACACAGGGATATTATTGACAGCTCCAGATTGTACAGACCAGGATTTACAGCTCACTGTGTCTGGCCACGGCCATGTGACCTGTGCCTGCCAGGGGTTGCACGGGCACTACCAGACAGAGGTATAGATTGGGTACTGCCTGATGACACATGTCCACTGGACCGTCCAGGGCCATGTCCACATGGCCTGCTGTGTCCTGGTGTGGACAGCGCAGCACAAGCTGCACTGCTGCTGCTACCGGCACTATGGGAGCGGGCATGTGAGGTAGCCCGTTCACGTAGACCTGCACCAGGTGGTATAGCTGGCCTACATCCACGTGGCCTATGCCTCACTCCTACCAGATGTTCCAGCACAGATAGCTCACGCTCGTGGATTGTCATGCCATGGTCAAGGATTCCAACAATGTCACCCAATCGTCTGTCCAAAACTTCAGCTATATGCTGTTGAGCATTTGCCAATGCCTGGATGTTGTCATTTAAAGAACAGATAGCAGCCCTCTGAAGCCTCTGCCCTTCTCTGTTCTGCCATTCAGCATGTGCCTGTGCTGCCATTACAATCTGAAACATGCGTCTGGTGACACCAGCTGCTGCGCTCTGTTCTGCAGGTGCATGTCGGCCAGAGGTCCTCCTATGAGCAGCACTGGCCACATGCCTGTGTGGCACATCTACAGTCATTTGACTGACACCATGGTGTGAAGGCACACCTTCTGTAGCCACCACACATTCCTGTTCCAAGCTAACACACGCTAGCTGTCCTTCCTCTATGGCCACTGGTGATGGGGTATGTGTTGGCATGAGAACTGCATGCGGGAAAGAGGGGGATATAGGTGGAATGGCAACCAATGGCACAGATTCAGCCCCTGACAACCCTGCCTGTACCTCAAGCATATGTTCATTATCACTGCTAGAGTCTGTGGGGACACTAACATCAGATGGACCACAGGAGGGTAACGCACCTACATCACCTGTGAAGGCAAGCAAAACATGTGATACAGCAGGCGGCATGCAGCTCAGACATTAATAGTGGTAGTTATCATACATCCCTGGGTTGCACACAACAGCAAGCATGTGTCATAGCAGAAACCATGCATTTCACACAATCATGGTAGTAAGCATGCATCCCTGTGATACACCATGTGGACCAGCACAGGTTAACAGTACACATGGCTGATGTGAGGCATATGTCCTTGACATTAACATGTAGTATGACATGTAATCTGCTGATGTGTGCATTGACATGCATACATGTTTGACACAATGGTGTCCTGACACATGTACAGCGGAGTAATGGTTTGACATTGCAGTGTTGTCTGTACGCCCTACAGATAGAATGCACTTTTAGCAGATGTGCATGACCATCGAAGGGTATTATGAGGCTTCTATATTGCTATACAGTGTGAAGTACAGACACAGCGCCATTGCATGGAATCATGAGGCGTCTCTATTGCTATACAGTGTGGAATACACACACAGTGCATAGCCATGACTATGTGCATACACAATACATAAATACTGTGGATTGTGACCCACGTCGCTGAGATGTATACACACTAAACCATGATGTGTCATGTGTGACAGGTCACCGAAAGACATACGGATGACACCCCTGCACAACTGCTAACATTTCTTAGCTGCCTGGCAACCGTGTCCACACATGGCAGACTTGTCAATACACCATGTCCCTCATGACATTTATGTACCACACACACGAGGTGCACGGCTGACAGTGATGTCCAACAGCAGCAAGGGAAATGTACGGTATCTGTAGCCTGATGTGGTGTTTGTGTATGTATGTGGATGCTGTACAGGTGACTACTGTCATGCTGTGACACAGTCATGATGTTCATCACATCTTATGTGGTCGAATTAAGTGACACCTCCACAAGCTGTGCACAGGCTTTTAGGATGTCCAGTGTTCCACATCTACTATATAACCATTCAACAAAGGCTATAGTTGGACCATGTGTAGACAATGTACAACAGGGTGTACACACATACACATTACATCTACTGTGTGTTGCTACATGCCTCTGGCATTCCTCCATGGCCATGTGTGAACATGTGTTGGCCAAATGTTTGTGATGGCCATCTATCTCACATGTCTGTGTTGTCCCATATGACATACACCCATAGATGTCAGATACTCCACTGTCTACAGGGTTATGCAGACAAAGGGTTGTATGTTTGGTATCTATGTTTTATGGGATAGTGGGACACTGTTGCAGCCGGACCACTACATGTCATGGACACATCAGATGGCACATCACAATGTGTGCACTCATTGCAGGGGCATATTACACAATGGTGAATCCTGTGGGCTGCCCATACTCCAGCTCACTGTGTAGTACTGTTTGCGTACCCCACATGTGTTGTTCTGATGTATAGTACATATTCCTACATTGAACAACACCTCCACCGTTGTATGCACAGCTGTTCACACATCTAGCAATGACAGTTTCTGTGGTTTCATGTTGGTGTTTCATTTAGTTTGTATGTATTGCACATGGGTAGCCAGTGTGATTGATTAAAGATGCGACCTGTATATCGTGACTGGACCATACATTATGTAGCCTCTGGCCACATGATGAATAGATCTGTGCATTAACATGCCTGATACTGATAACTGTCTCACCTGCAATGACCTGCTGTCTCTGCAGCATGCCAGAGGTACCTATATAGGGGTGACACAGCAGTATGATCATTATCCATGACTGTATGACAGCTACAGGGTGCAATGTGCATGTTAACACATTCACCAGTACAATAGGATATACTATGGAGTATGCACATATGTGCATACACAGGGTAGCATACTATAGTATGTGGCATGTGTGTAAACATACCTTGCATATGATGTTACATTACATATTGTACAGTGACACATGCAACTAAATGGGATATAATAGTTATATGTGCAGTAGTGACTTACCAGGCAACTCCAGACTCGGTGGTTGTGAGACACCCACCTCCACGATGGCAGATAGAGTTTCTGGATGCTGTTCTGATGGCGTCCCCAGGCTGGCCAGCAGCTCCTCGGTACGTGTGAGTGGGGGCTGGGTTGGTGGCCCACCATCTGTACCACCTTGTTCCTTGGTGATTGCATTCGCACGCTGTTTCGAATGTCTGATCAGGTCAATGCAGTGTCTGCGCACCTGCTGGTAGGTGCGGTTGTGGCCACCCACATCATTAACCCTCCTGCGAAGTTCCTGCCACAGGTCGTCATGCTGCTGGGCATGCTGTGGCACATGGCTGAACAAAACCTCATAGTTATCCTGGAGGTAAGGTATGAGGGCTTCATCCTCCAAGTGGCTATATGCTGGCAGTCTTGATCGAGGCATATCTGGAAGACATAATGATGGAGACAGGTCACAGTATCTCAGAGATGCACAGAGATACAGCTGCACATACATGTGTATTACATTTAGTACATGTGAATAGTTGCCTTTGCAAATCTTCATGACACTGACACCACTGACATGTTTGTGTCACACACATGTAACACCCGATGGGGACTGGATATTATCACCATATATGTGTGTCACCTCATTACATTGCTCATACTCCATGTGAATGCTGTGTTGATGTGGGCATGTCTGTTTGCCTGTACTGGTGTTCTTACCTATCAGCACATGCCTGGATGTTCCCACATTAATGCTGTTGACCTTGATGCTGTGTATATGTCACATATGAATACATACACTGTCTTAACGGACATGACCTGTGACAATGCAGGCATGCACACGGAAACCTTTACATGCCTGCGTTTTGCCATATACATCTACACGGCACTGTACAGCAGTTCAACATCCTGCCACATATCGCCTGTGTTGCACATGTGATACACATGGGACAATGGCTAGCCGGATGGTATTTGCAGGGATGGTTATCAACTATAGAATGTACGGACAAGGTCATGTAGTAGTGTGTATGCCCTGGGCCATGTATGAGCATAGGATGTAAGGTTTTCTAGCTGTATCCAACAGCCATCTTCCCTCCGCCAGGTGAATCAGTGCCACATAACTGATCTAGACAGTTAATGATACATCTACCATGTGGTCATCACACCATGCCTACAGAGACGACATGTGCAGCTTTGCTGGACAGGGTTCCATAGTATGGCAGAAGTATGTAATGTGTATGGCACAGGGATCTGTCCAGCATGTGGCGATCCATGTACTAGGAAGGTGGCTGTCCATGACATATGTTTTTCAGATCAGGATATGTACATGTAGCATGTCCAACATCACAGTGTTGGACATGTCTTTATACAGGGTAGGCAGCATGCTGCATAGTGGAGATGAGGATTGTGAAGGCTGGTGTTGCCCATCCAAGCATGGCCAATACCCCTTAAAGGTGATATGTGATCCAATATTAGTCACTTGAGTGATGGGTATGGCTGTACAATGATCTCCATGCTCATGGATGGCACCCTGTCATGACTAGGGTTGCCTCTTATGACTACCTAATAGACCTGGTGACATCACTAGCTCAGGGAGGTAAACTGCACAGCACCATCCCTTACACACCATGTCCATTATGTTGACCACTGCCTAGGTGGTAGTTCATGGGTACAGGGTTATTAACCTGGTGGTGACAATGCAATATGCGCTGTCAGATTGTGCACATATGTCATGCACCTCACCCATAAAGCCCATTCTGTATGTTGTCCACAACACTGAGTCGGCTATTGCTCCTAGGTCATGGCCATTCACATACTTACATACACAGATGCCTCCCATTTGTCTGTGTGGTATGGGCTACAATGAGGGGGGAGTGCAAAACATTAACCCTGTTTTACTGTAGCTGCCACTGGTGTGATATGCACATGTCACTCAGACACCTTTTGTAGTGTTGGTTCTGTCAACAGGCCACTGGCAGAACAGTCCTGTGACATACAAAGGTACATCTAGTATACTGAGTGTAGGTGGAACACAGTATAGGTGATGATGTCCTATGACCTGTCACAGGTATGATATGCAGTGTAAAATCATCCGTACTGTCATCTACATCTGTACTGCTAACAACATATACGTTGATTAAGGTTCATGGACTTTCAGACCATACTCAGCAGGGTAATAGTGCAGTGCCTCCCATTATGAGTGGTTTCCCCACTTTGTGGGTTGTGATAACTGTTGGTGTGCACCATTCAGTCTTTTCACAGACTGACATGAACCTATGTTTTACATGATGTGTATTTGTAGAGCAAACTGTTTTGCCATATGTGTATGATACAACCAAGGCTGTGGACAGGTCACATGCAGCCTGAGTGCACCTTGTACCATCATAGTTATGGTTACAGGGGCTCTGTAGTGTTCATGGATATGTGATTGTGTACCTGTTGGGGGGGCATTGAGTTTATGTTATCCAACACCGTATCTGTATTGCTTATTCATGCTCAGCACTTGTTCAGAACATGTAAACACTTCGTGAGCTACTAATTACTATAGCACTTAATCCTACTTATGTACTGTTTGTACTTACATTTCCAGCTTGCTTAGAGTAAAACAGCTGTTGTACACACTTACCTCACATATCTAGTGAGAAATGGTTGAATATTCAGGCATGTCCAAGTGTCAATTCCCAGTGTTATCGCCTGTCTATATGATGAATATGGACATCATGAGGCAATATAGCAATTGTCTCATGTACACAGTCAATGCTCACCTCCTAACATACGACACTACAACCTGTGGGAGATGCACATATGTAGCCATGCTGGAGGTAATGCTCTCTCCAACTCAGACTGAATCTGACAATCAATTGGGGATGTTAAACGTTTGCACCACACCACACTCATCACATAGTCTCACTAGATCTCCACCACCACAGGCCACACATAGTAAGACTACAACATTTGCAGAGTCTCTCAATACTACTCTGTGTAGGCAACAGAGGACTCCGAAGCAGAAATGCAGGCAGCCCCCATCACCAAACACAACACCAATTACTTATAGCCCACAGACTCATGTGTGTCCATCAACTACAGCCAATAGGGTAATATAACATACCCAACTCACTAGTCATAGGTGACCCTGTAGGCGGTCACACTGATGTCCCACACAGCAGGCTACACAAGGTGATAGTCACTTTCATATGGCTGTCGGGTAACAGGATCCGCAACATAACCTATGCACTCAGGTCACTCCTCAACAGGTACAATATGACTGTCATTCTCCATGTTAGTGTGAATGCCCTGAGATGTTACTTCCTGGACTACATATACAGAGACATGCAATAGCTCTCCAATCTTGTAGCCCAGGCAGGTATCGCCATAGCCCTGAGAAGCATTCTGCACTCGTCCAGACTGATAACGCAGTACAATGACTGAATTATTCACTTCAACAGTTGGCTATGCTTCTGGTGTCATTCCAAGGGTATCCAGTATCTGTCTGCTTTGAATGACATGGTCGACAGAACACGATGCTTTGGCACCGATGACCTGCATCTGTCGGGCCTGGGATTACGGATAACATCTAAGGCTCTTGCTGCTCCTATAGTGCCTGTTTTAGACACAGTTCAAATAACATTCACCACCAGAACAGGAACAGGCAAGCAAAACCTGAGGGTAATGTTACTCAATGCTTGACATCTTCATCTCAAATGCACTCACCCGAGGCACTCCTTATAATGGACCACTTTGATATCTCTGCAGTGACTAGGACCTGCTTCTAGGCTCCTGAGAGCACCCCTGCACTAACAGGCTATTACACAGACCACACCTTTCAGTCATGTAACCAGGACTGGAACACCCACAGCGGAGGTGTGTCCATATTTCACAAGGATGTACACACCTCCGGGCTGGTTGCTTAGCACAACGCCTCAGAGGTAATCCAAGTGCAACTAACTGTGGCCATAACTGCTATACAACTTGTAGCTTGCTACGGATTACACACCATACCCCACGGTTAACAGCCCTCACTTCTTGGTGTACTGGAAAGTAGGGTTCTAACAGGAACTACTGATGTGAGACTGATACTACCCCACACTTAACTGGGATACCTACTCATGTACCAACACATTAGGCCAATGCTTTCTGGGATTCATAACCTCCAATCAGCTGAATCAACCTATCCACACCACCACTAGGGCCAACAATATCCTAGAACTGGACATTACCAACATGTGTGAGTGGTGTTCCAAACCTGGGGTTATCCCCTCATTGGTCAGATCCAAATGTATGCTAATCACCCTTGTTATCCACATCCTGGCACCACACCCTGCATGGAAAACACAGTACAATATTTCTACAAAGCCAACTTCAGGCTTCTTATGACAGCAGTAGTAAACGTCATGACACCCATGCAGATGGACAATATAGTTACAAATGCTGAATCATACACAACTGCACTTCATTAGCACTTACATGACTGCATTGATCATGCTATCCCAAACAGAGCCATGATGGTACCCACCAGATAACAGATGCCACTCTGGGGGTCCACTGCCATGGACATAATGTACAACAGAAGGAAGAGACTGTTGCAAAGTAGAGTACAATCCCATGGGTGGGGTAGCTCCCTGGTCAGCCTCAGTAGAAATCTGTGATCCCTTATCACATTCTCCAAAGCTAGCTATGTAAACATTACTGCGACTCATACCAAGGACTACCACAAATCGTTATGGAGGTATGTCACTACTCTCGATGGCAATACCCACATCTGCTCTGACATAGAGAGGTTAGGCACGAACATTACAGAACCGACTGATTTTAGCAACATCCTGGCAGATAGGTTCAGTGCTAACTTTACACACCTCTCACACCCTAAAGGGCCCACATCTATACAGGAACAATGCAGAGTCCCTGAGGTCACAACTATGCAGTTCAAACCTGCACTCTCTAAAGCCTGGAACATAAGCCAAAATGGAAGCAAAGCTCTCTCCACCCAAGATTGTGCTAAACAGTCAAAAGGAGAAGGTTAACACCCACACTACATCTCAAACAACACATAGCCCTTCTAAACCCGCACCACCAACACCCACATATAGCAACACTAAATCCACATATGCAGAGGCCCTTAACTGTAACCTGCCCAAGCAACAAAGACCTCTGAAGCTGAAATGCAAACAAAGACCAATCACAACCAATGTGTCACATAGTTCACAACACCAGTGTGCCACCCAGCAACAGCCCCTAAGGCAAGACAATGTACCTAACACTTTAGTCATAGGTGACTCTATAGTCCGGCACACTGATGTCCCTCTCACCAGGTTGAATAAGGAGAAAATTAAAGTCAGCTGCCTGTCGGGTGCCAGGATCCGCCACATAACGCATGCACTCAAGTCACTCCACAACAAGTACAAATATGACTCTGTCATTGTCCATGTTGGAGTGAATGACTTGAGACGTACCTCCCTGGACTACATGAAAAGAGGGGTTCCTATGAGTTCATCGAACTGTCATTACATCGACGCTCACCTCTTCGACACGAAAACATCGACTCTTCATATCATTGAAATGTCAGGTAAGCGATCCTCCCCCTCACAGGACCCATGGTAGCACTCGTGGCTATATTGTGAAGTAAATTAAAACGTTGTCAAGGGAAATTGTAGGTAGTGACGTGAACCATACGCGTTGTAGCAGAAAAACAAGTGCTACCATGGGTCCTGCGAGGGGGAGGATCGCTTACCTGACATTTCGATGATATGAAGAGTCGATGTTTTCGTGTCAAAGAGGTGAGCGTCGATGTAATGACAGTTCGATGAACTCATAGGAACCCGAAAAGAGACATGGAAGAGCTCTCGGATCATGTGGCCCAGGCAGGTATAACCCTAGCCCTGAGTAGCATCCTGCCTTCACCCAGAATGATACCACAATATAAGGATAAAATGATTGACTTCAACAATTGGCTAAGCTTATGGTGTCATTCAAAGGGGATCCAGTATCTGTCTGCCTGGGATGACATGATTGACAGACCACGATGCTTTGCCAGAGATGGTCTGCACCTGTCGCCCCTGGGATTCAGGTTACTGGCTAAGGCTCTTGGCACCCCTATAGTGCTTTTTAGGCAAACTTCAAAGGACAAAACCACCACCGTAACAGGTACAAGCATGCAAAATCTGAAGGTAATGCTACTCAATGCTAGAAGTCTAAACCTCAAAATGCACTCTCGAGGCACTCCTAAAAATGGAGAACATCAATATCTGTGCAGTAACTGAGACCTGGTTCAAGGCTCCAGAGAGCACCCCTGCAATACCAGGCTACAACTCTTACCACACTTTTCGCCACCAAACCACAACCCAAACACTAAAGGTGGAGGAGTGTCAATATTCACCAAGGATATTCACACCACCAGGCTAGTTGGCCAACACAATGTGTCTGAAATTCTCCAAGTGCAACTAACACTAGGTAAGACTGCAATCCAAATTGTAGCTTGCTACAGATCCCCCACCATACCCCAAGATTCTCACTACACCTTTCTAAACATACTGGAAAATATTAAGATAGAACCAAACACCCTAATACTGGGTGATATTAACTACCCTGCCATTAACTGGGAAAACTACTCATGTCCCAACACCTTTAGAACGGTTCTTGGAATTCATAAATTCCAATGCCCTGGATCAACTAATCCATAGTCCCACCAGGGCTCCAATATCCTAGACCTGGTCATTACCAACATGGGAAATCAATGCTCCATACCTATGGTCACCCCCCTCGTTAGTCAGGTCTGACCATAAGCTAATCACCCTTAACATCCACATCCCACCCCACCCCCAGTAAAGAAACCACCATAAAAACTTCTCCAAAGCCAACTTCATGCTACTCAAGTCAGAAGTGACAAACTTCATAACACCCATGCAGACGGAACTGAAAGTTCAACTGCTGAATCCTACACTAAGGCACTGTACGAGCACATCCACTCATGCATGAATCGTGCCATCCCAAATAGAACCAAAATGCTCTCATCCAAAAAGGGAAGCCAATCTGGTGGTCCCTGCCATAAACAAACTTTACAACAAAAGGAAGAAACTTTTGCAGAAAAGAGGAAAATCCCAGGATGCAAAAACTCCTTACTGGACTCAGTAAGAAACTGAGATGCCTCATAAAATCCTCCAAAGCTAGTTACGAAAATAAAATTGCCAAAGATTCCAAAGACAACCACAAAGCATTCTATAACTATGTCAAGAATCTAAATGGCAATGCTCAGATCTGCGCTGAGCTAAAACAGAATGGCATTAAATATACTGATCCAAAGGATATTGCCAATATCCTGGCAGATCGATTCAGTGCCAACTTCACCCCACTCACCCCTAAATGGCCCATCTCAATACCGAAGATTGCCAAATTCCAGTAATAACGGCCACACAGGTACACAAAGCACTCTCTAAAGCCAAGAATACAGCATCCATGGGACCAGATGACATCCCGAGCTGTGTACTACATGAACTACAATATGAACTGGCACCTCACCTAAGTGTCATGTTTAATCATAGCCTCACTTCAGGTTTCGTGCCCACTGAGTGGAGAAGAGCTACAGTTATCCCAATCCAGGGGATCCAACTTGGATCCCGGAAACTACCGTCCCATCAGTCTGACAAGCCTTATCTGCAAGGCCATGGAGCGTATTATCATGGAACTTATAAACAAAGACATTGGCAACCTTCAAACACTGGATCCCACCCAGTTTGGGTTTGTGAAGGGTCGATCTTGTCTCCTGAACCTGATTGACTTCTTTGAATCAGTCTCCAGAGCCATGGACAAGGGTAAGATGGTCCACACAGCCTATCTAGACCTTGCCAAGGCCTTTGACACCATCCCCCACTCTGGAATCATAGATAAATTTACTAAGTTGGGCATTAATCCCTATGTCACCCAATGGGTTGCTAAATGGCTTACTGATAGAACCCACACTGTAAAAGTAGCCGACTCCAAATCCAGCTCCAGACAAGTGACAAGTGGAGTACCTCAGGGTTCAGTCCTGGGGCCGCTCTTGTTTGGCATCTACTTCTTTGAAGTACAGGTCAACACTAAGGGACTCTGGTTAACAAAGTTTGCAGATGACTGCAAACTGGGAGCCATTATTGAATCCCCAAATGATGTGGATACTCTACAAAAGGGCCTTACAGAAACAGATGCTTGGTGCCAGAGCCATGGGCTCAAGCTCAATGCCAAGAAATGTATTGTTATCCCTTTGGGAAAAACATGTATCCATGAATTACCATATAGGTGGCAGTACACTAAACACAGAAAGTGTGATAAGAGACTTAGGGACACAGGTGGACAGTGGTCTCACCTTCGATAACCACATTGCCACAACAGTCAGGAAATCCTTCTATGTGACACACCTCATCACGAAGTGCTTTTCATCCAGAAAAAAGGAGGTCATTGTCCCACTGTACTCATCCCTCATTAGACCCATTATAGAATACAACGCCCCATTTGGTATGTACCTCTCAAGACATCTGCAACAACTGGAAAGGCCTCATAAATACCTCACTAAAAGAATCACAGGCCTAAAGCAGATGTCGTACGCTGACCGCCTTAAAAAACTCCAGCTATACTCTGTCGCATATCGTCTACTCAGAGGCAATCTCTGCTTAACATACAAGGCCATGTCAAACCCAGAGCTGTTGGACATGCTACACTTAAAGAAATCCCAATCCCTCAGAGCTACACACTCCAGGGATCTAAACCTTGTCATCACAATAAACAAAACATGCTGGAGGGATAGGTTCCTGACCCAGAGACTTCACAGACTCTGGAATAGATTGCCCATACATGTCAAGCAGAGTGCCTCTTTGGACCTCTTCAAGAGGAACCTTGACGATTGGATGGGAGAAAGGAAATTCACCCCAGAGATCACGTCAGTCACCCTGCTAGACAGGGGTTCAGGAAAGTAAATAATGTGGGAAGAAATAGCCAGGGAATTGTTATGGCTAGGCTTGTATAGGCCCTAGGGCTGATAGCCTAGTACCAACCTATGAACCTATGAACTCCATGTGACCATCCAACATCCCAGGCTGCGATTTACACAAACCTCAGAACGACATGGCTCCCCACTTGGGCACCAAATTCACTAATAGCCTTCTATCAGGCATTGTGGGCCCTGAATGGCACACAGCAACAGTTATCACACTCCACAAAGGTGGCGCCACAATGGACCAGAAGAACTATTGCCCTATACATCTGACTAGACTGTTCTGCAAGGCTATGGAGCACATCATCATGGAAGTCATTCACAGAGACATTGGTGGCTTCCAAACCTTTGATACCACACAGTTTGGATTTGTTAGGGCCAGACCATGACTCCTACACCTGGTGGAGTCCTTTGAGACAGTTACCAAGGTAGTAGATGAGGGTAAGGAGGTCCACACAGCCTACCTTGTCCTCTCATTGGCTTTCAACACCGTTCCCCATTCTGGAATTGTCAACATACTCATCCACCTGCACATCAACCCCTACATCATGAGATGTTATGCAAAGTGGCTCACGGACAGGACCCACACAGTGAGGGTAGCATACCCTAGTTCCTACTGTAATTCAGTTAAAGTTGGCGTACCCCAGTCCTCGGTCATAGGGCCCCTCATGTTCGGTATATGCTTCTCTGAGGTACAGGCTAGCACAGAAGGACTTTCCCTGAATAGGTATGCAGACAACTGCAAACTAGGGGCCATGATTAATTCACCAGCTGAGACAGACACCCTCCATAAGGGTGTCACTGTGATGGATACCTGGTGTCGATAACATGGCCTCAAGCTGCATGCCACAATGCGCATAGACATCCCCTTTGGATTACACCAGTCACCCACTGACTATCACATAGGTGGTAGTCCCCTACATACATAAGACATTATAAGGGATCTTAGAACACAAGTATATAGCACCCACTCCTTTGATAACCATATTGTCAAGGTGGCGTGGATATCCTTCTACGTGGCCACCCTAATCTGTAATGGGTTTGTAGCCAGAACAAAGGCAGCCATTGTACCTCTCTACTCCTGACTTATGAAACACGTTCAAGGCTACAACACACCATTTGGGGTGTACCTTATGAAGCAACAGCAACGGCTTTGAATACCACAACATTAACACACCAAGAGCTTTACTGACCTCCGAAGGATGACGTATGCAGCACAACTACAGAAACCCCAACTGTACTCATTTGCATACTGCATACTCAGAGGTGATCTCTGATGAACATACAAGGCCCATGTCCACAACAATATTGATGGATATGCTCCACATAAGCAACATAAGCAAAAGCCACTGAGAGCAACATGCTCTAGGATATGTACCCAAATGCAATGATGGCTAGGATGTGCTGGAGGGATACTTTCCTGAACCGGACACTCACCATACTTTGGAGCATGATTCCTATGTACATCAGGCAGGGACCCTCACTAGCACTCTTCAAGAGATACCTCGATGAGTGGATGGGAGACAGACATGTACGCGAGGGATCACTGCAGTGGCTCTACTGTACACAGGTGCAGGAAACAAATGGCTCTGCTGTTCACAGGCACAGGACACTAACCTAGGGAGGTGCCGCAAGTGACAGCACTGTAGTTGGGCTTATGAATGGACTTGGCCAGACAGCATAGTACCTAACTATGAACCTATGAAGCTATTACATGTCCTTTGTGCATGGATAATTGAGTAGCTCTTCCATTTCAATTAGCTGTCATGCTGTTACACTGTCTGGTGATTACAAGCCATATGTCTCCTGTTATTGTGTATTGTACATGCCGATAGACATACCTGATGTTTGCATAATATAACAGTAATGCTATGTAAAATATTTGACTTATCTACCTACAATACTGTACATTTCATACTTTTGCAACAATATCCCATAATGCAAAGCATAATTGCACAGCAGGACCACCTTAGACATGTTATTCTCAGTTATACGTCCATACATATGCCTACTGTTACAGTATATTGACATATACTATCCCCTGTTACGGCACGTACTTGTTGAACAAACCCTGCCACTGACAGCGGCTGGAGTGGAATTGTTGTGTTTAAAGCCCTTATGTAGCATTCCTTGTGGTGTATGAGGTGTTTACCTTGTGGCCCACAGCAGTACACGCAATTTCTACAAGCGTTCCTATGCTCAACAAGACATCACTACATAATACCTTTTCCCACTGTATGCATCGCGTACACTTTCATTAATACAGAACAAGCACTACATACATTAACATACTGAGTGTTCTACATACCTTCTTAGTGGTCCGAGTGTACGAAAATATCCGTCTTACTCCTTTCCTGTTTCAATGGTTTTATGGTATGTGCATATGGTTTGAATGTATGGCAAGCTATCCTTTTATACGTAGATACCAGTAACATGTGGTATCCTGCCACCAATTGGTGTTCCAGAGTAGATGATTACATGCACATCAGCTGTGCAGCTACTCCATTAGCCAATTACACGGCAACAATGGGGTATAATTGAATACTCCACTTGGGCGTTGTCCTTTTGCCCTACCTTCGATGAAGACGGCCTGGATGTGTTTTTTGGGAAGAATTGCAACTGCTATATGGAGCGACACAGATATTTTGACTTCATGTCCCCCGTGGATTGTGTGTGATGGCCAGAGGATGTAGTTTTACATGTGAGTGTAGCTGTTATCTCAACCATCTGATACGAGACTATTGCAAACAAAACCTGTAACATCGGCGTCTGTTCCATTTTACAACAGCAATGATTTCACATAGCATCATTACAGTGTGTTTCTCACAAGGTATGTTAAGGCTTCTGCAGATGTCATTGAGTGAATGGATGTTTGTGATGTTATTACAGTCTGTATTGCAATTGTTTCGGGTGTGGAGGAGATGTAGGTGGGTGTACATAGCAGATAAAGGTTTGTGGGGACTGCATTTATACATATTCCATATGTGTGTGAGGGCTCCTTCCCTAATTAAAGACCTATCATTTAGTAGACTAATACTATGGTTATTGCAGGCTTATTAATTAAGCCATTGTTAATTGGTTCCTATATAGCATGCAGGTGATGTTGATCCTTCAATCCCTCTGGTAATACATCGATATGTACTGAAATGTTGCTACATGAAAGCTGTCTCGTGTATTTCTGTCACAGATATTTGCACTCATTGCAGTTGTGTTGTTGACTGAACCTCTAAGGCCGGCTATGACCACATTTACTGTAATTATCTACCTCCGAGTTAGCACGAACAGACACACGAAGCATACACACGCACACACACACACACACACACACACACACACATTACAGTCCCACGGAAACACACTCCGCACTCAGAACACACACTTACACACACTTCAGCAATCAGAAACACACTTAAACACAGTACCTACCTGGACCGCAGCACCAGCAGCAATAACTAAATGTCCCTTAACATTGTGATAATAGTACTCGCGGTTCTAGTGTTCCGGGACTGTGGTCTTTCGGTCTTTAAGCCTCGTGATTACGCATGTCGGTATGTAAAGCATTCGGTAGTTGGCAGTATCCTATTTATTTGTACCTCCATGGTTGTGTACATGTTGTTAACCTATCTATATATTTGCTGATATATGTATATCCGTATATATTGACATATATCTCTCTATCACCCTTTCTATCTCTATGAGAGAGAGAGAGAGAGAGTGAGCACACCTTTTGTTGGGTACATGGCTGTGTATACTATTTCCTGAACTCCGCTGTTTTGTGTTTTAACCTGTCACAATACACACCTGCCATCGGTACATCTCAGGTAGCTTAGTGGTAGGTGATTGTGTACATGGTTGCGTGTTCTACTCCTGGCAGTGGTTGTTTTACCTCTCAGAGCAGGCACTACTAGTACAAGGGTAAATAACACAGATTTCAGCTGTTCTGGCCATCTTTGACCGTGATCTGCGTGATATTCAGCAAAGCTTAGACCTGTTTTGTGCATATCCGTTTAGTCATGTTTAAACGACGCTTACCGTCACTTGCCGGCGCATAAACCCGCTAACATGTGCTTAAATGTGCTCTAATGACCTGCATCCAACATCCATTATTCATAGCATCAGAATTACGTAACAGCCCTTGCAGGTCGTGGAACCGGGAACATGCACGACACAGTCAGTGGCTTTACCACTTGGGCATCTGGGATATGTACAAGTGTTATGGTGTTTTGTATGTGGACTGTACTACGGCTGTTCCTCCATACTGCAAACAAATGTGTAACTCATTTAGTTTACATATGGGTGACACCTATTAATGGTATGTCCAAGTGATGTTTAATGGATGTGCTCCAGCTATGGGAATCCATGTCACAGTGAGCCACACACTGTAATGTGCTACACCTTGCCACAACCATAACTGGAGAATGCTGGGTTGATGGAGACCTGTCATGGGTACTCCCCATGCTTTGGAACTACATCCCTGATTACATTATATGGAGCCCCTCATTAACACACCAGGGAATCCTTGCAGAGTGGGTAGGGAACAGTGGTTACACCTAGGGATCCTGCAATTGGCTCTGCTCCACAGAGGGACAGCTAGTTAATCGATGGGGTGGTGAGAGCAGACACATTTTGCCTAGGCTGATAAATGGCCTCTGACAATCAGACATGTACCTACCGATGTACCTAGGAACCTATACATACAGTATCAACACATGCTGTTAGCTTTGTTTACTGTTCAGGTGTTGACTTACCTTGTTCCAATAGCTGTTGTGTGTGCAATAGTTGAAGGCTGCCTATGTAGGATTCACACAGTACACTACCTATACGTAACAATTTACAGGTGGTCATGTGTGTGTGCCATCCATTTTACTGTGTGTGCAGGTGGAGAAGTGTGCCAGTCTGTAGGGGCCTACACTGTCAGTGTATGCGCTATATGTTCCCTCTTTGCCAAGGCATGGGCATATTGGGCATGCCTCTGTCTGCCTACTGGGGCTGGCACAGGGTTTTCGTGATCTGAATCCCTCTGTGCCTGTGATGCCCTTGGCAACTGCAATGGGCTGTGAGGGCCTTCACCATTATGTCCCTGCTGCAGCTGTTTCCGCATGATCATATTATGTAGCATGGCAAGGCACATACTATGAAGATGTGGGCACACGTGCCTGGAGAGTACTGCAAGGCTCCACCAGATATGTCCAAGCAATGAAACCGTGATTTCAGCATCCCAAACACATGCTCTATGATGATTCTGGTTTGTGCGTGTGCCTCATTATGGCATTCTTGCATGGGTATGTGTGCATTTCTGATGGGAGTCATCATCCACGGCTCCAGTGCATAGTCAGCATCCCCCACAAGGTGGCCATATGGGATGTCCCCCCTGACAAATACCTGATACAGCTGTGAGGCACGCCAGATGTGGGAGTCATGGTAGCTTCCAGGGCTGCCAGCACATGCATCCGTGATAATGCCCTGAGCATTGCACATGACCTGGCAGTTGATGGACTGGTATCCCTTGCGGTTTATGTAGCGCCTACCATGCTCACCGGGTGGTGACTTGATATGTATGTGCATGCAGTCTATTGCACCCAGTACCTCTGGGTTGTCTGCCACATGGTGGAAGAGACGCATATTGCTGGCCAACTCCTCCTGAGTTCGGGGGAAGTATATATGCTCACTGGCATGTGGTAACATGGCATCCAGGAAGTGGTGGAGTACCCTGGATGCTGATACCTGTGAGATCCCCATGATATCTCCAGTTGGCCTTTGAAAGGTACCTGTGGCTAGTATTCTCAAGCTTACACATACCTTCGTGTCCACTGGGATGGGTTCCCCTCTGTTGTTTCTGGATCTGAGGTGTGGCCGGCACAGCTCAACAATTTGCTGTATGATGTCCCTGTCCATCCTGTAACACTCTACTATCTCTAGATCATGTAACCCCCTGGTAGGTTACCCTTGGTCTGAACACTCTTTTCCTCCTCTGGGGCCTGAGGTGGTTGTCAGCATCATCCTCCACACCACCTTCAGTCTCTAACACATGGTGATGAATCACAGCTATGGCAGCTCCCAACAAGTACATTGTAAAATTTCCCCATCTGTTTACACCGATGGGGCAGTGTTTGGGAATACACGAGTGTGTGTGAGGTGCCTTCACACTTTACACTATTGTGCTTTGAACACTGATGATGTCATAGGGTGTGTATGTACAATCAGAGCTGCAGGGTGTCTTATGTGTTTTACCACAGGTACTGCTATTGTAGTGCCTTTGGTGTTGAATTACATTTAGCTGCTGTGGATCACCTCTTGCCCTTGCCTTCACTTTTCTTAATGATTCCCCTCCCATTGTCAGGCATGCATCCAGCAGCCTGCTTTCTTGTTTTGTACTTTCCCAAACCAGGATTGTGTTGCGAAATGTGTTCTATAGCTGATCTACTGCAGGTTTGCTTTGCTCTGTGGTGACAGTTCTCTTTTCTTTGCAATCCGACACCTCCCCTATCCTGTTCTGCAGGTTGCTACTAGCAGCCTTGTTAGCTGCCGTCAATGGCCCACTGTGAGTTAATAGGTGTTAATTACTCATTTGTACTCCAATTACCCTACTGCGGCATTTCTTTACTGTCTTCCCATAAACTTCCTGTTTGAGCTGTGGTGCGCAGGGCGTGCGGCCGCTTACCGGGTTTCAGGCACGTTGTCATCCATGTACACATGCACTTTTGGGCACCATGTGTGCTCTCAGCTAAGCAAAGCAATACCTACATCCACACCCCTATCCTGCGGCTTTGCTTAGCAACAGGCAACCCGGAGTTGCATTGCTCCAATGTGCTTACAGCTATGTTGGCACACCCCACTGCTGATGTCATGTATACCTCCAGACCACTCCTCGGTGTTATAGCGCTGCACCGTATGGTACATCCTTAGGCCGGCGGGACGTTTGCGATTCAGTATTACTTGCCTCATTTGCATGGCATTGACTACTAATTCATAGTTACTGTGCCGAACACTGTCACAGACCCTTAGCAACCCTTGCAGCTTGGTTGTGGTGTAGCATGCATACCATTGACTGTTATGGTGAAATCATGATCTGTGTTACATTGCAATTTTATGACCTCTGTATATATGTTCCATGTGTTCCCGTTTGCGCACACATGCCCTGCAGTTGTACTTTGCGTTAGTGTGGCCATGACATTAAGTGTTATTTTTTTATGTGTTATGCATGTTTTTTTATGCCATTGGCTGTATATTTAGCCATTGGCATATGTTAACTTTGTAATACATAAGTTTGGTCCGCTTTCATGGCTCCGATGTTCTGTTTGGAAAAATGTAAACCGTTTTTTTTTGGTTTACATTTCTGTATGCTTATGCTACACCTGCACCACTTCATGAATCACTATGTACCTTCATTTGCATGCTGCAGTACTGCACATGGGGTGATTAGCATACATGAGCCGAGAGCTGCGCAGATCTGGCGTATGCTGGTAGTGCACGTGGAATTGGATCGTACCTGAATCGCTCAGCGGCCATATTTGGCGTTATACTGCCTACACTACACCTGCTCCTGGTGCAAGCTTCATGAATCCCGGGGATAGTCTTTAAATTAGAGCTATACATGAAGAATGTGACGTATTATCGTTGATTTGTGGATGATATTTCTATTCTATGGGAAGGCACTCAAAGGGAGCTTGAACAATTTGTTGAGCAGTTACAGAACACAACAACATTTTTGAAGTTCACTATGAAGTTTTCTGATGTACAAATAGATTATTTGGATGTGAATGTTAAGAAACTAGTAAATGGGAATCTAGACATGAGACTGTATAGGAAGAAGTGTTATAGAAACACACTCCTGCATAGATCATGTATGCATCCCAGAAGAACCTTTGATAATGTAGTAAAAGGTCAAACGATGAGGGAGTCTAGGTAAGTAGAGAGAAGGATGTTTTTAAGGAAGGGATAAAGACCTTGACAAGTGAGCTTATATCTAGAGGATATAAATAAAGGGAAATAAATATCAAGCTAGAGGAGGTTATACGCCCTAGAAATAATAGGGCTAGACCCTATTATTCAGTGGATATGGGGGAGCCAGAGAAGGTTAGAAGATAGGTTAATATATTAACATCATACACCAATGCTATAAAAAAGATACAATCAGTGGTAGAAAAGCATTGGCCTATCTTGTTGACAGACGATAAGACTGGGGATGTAGTAGGGGAAACACCTAATTTTCAATATAGGAATCATAAGAACTTGAAAAGAATGCTGTGCTACCCTAGAAATGAAAATATAGAAAGTGCATGGGTGACATACCCATGTGGAAATTGGAGTAGCTATATGAAAGGCAGTAATAAGTTTACACACCCCACTAAGGGTAAAGAATTTATTTTTAAGATCAAGGCAGATTGTATGTCAAAATATATAGTCTATATAGCGCAGTGAGACTGTTGCCAATATTTTTATGTGGGGAAGACCACACGGATGTTAAGGGCTACAGTAAAAGGGTTTACTATTAAAATCTCAAAAGTCACAAAAAAAGGTACTTAACAGCAAACTAATTCACTGAAAGTACACATAACCTAACCGCCCTAATGTCGAAAATCAGCTGTTAATGCTGAAAATGTCGGACACGACATTTTCGGCACTTAACAGCAATGCCACCCTTGCCACTACTCCCTAACTAGCACACCTAACATCCAGTTTATGCAGGGGGGCAAGCTCACTGCACCCCCCACACCCCCTAACTATATATTCCAACTCCAAGACTCCACTACAGTGAGGAAAGGGATGTATTTCCCTAACCACACTGTACCACGATCTCTGTACATCCCTTTGAACGTTCATATTTGTGAATGCACAGTCCATTCACAAATATAACGTTCGCTCATTTAACCTGCCCATATATGAAGTATTCAAACATCTGTAGTTCGAATACTTCATAGCTGTATAATGGTATGCCGATATTCTAATGGTAAACCGAGTAAAGGAACATGTCAATAGTATCAGGGCAAGAGATTCTGTTAGTGCTTTATCTAAATATGACCTGACCAATAATATGGTACATAGATTTAGTTTTATGGTTATTGATAGGATACATCCAGGTGATAGAATGGGAGATATTAAGAATAAGGTGGAGATCAAGGAGCTTAAATGGATCCTCGGACTGAGAGCAGATAAGGGGTATGGCCTTAATACGAAAGTTTCAGTTAAGTCTATCGTGGAATCCAGAGGGATTAGAAACTAAGAGAACATCATAGGAGTTTTACATATACTTCATACATTCTGACATGTGGTTTGTGTATTTACCTTTTTGCATATATATATATATATATATATATATATATATATATATATATATATATATATATATATATATATATATATCATAAGTTGTGTAAACATGGGAAAAACAACTTACATTTTAATATATTACAATACATGAGGTTTTACATGTTAGTATTAGTGTAGTTACAAAGTCATATTTATTTGCTTATGTAACAATTCTCATAGTAGTCAGAGACTAAATAATAGATTTGCATGCAAAATGTACATAAATATGTGCCTTGAAAACAGTTGAATTGTTTTTACTCAAACTTAACTAATTGAATAGAGCATGCTGCGCTAAGGAGCATGCTTTTATTTTTATACTCATACATATACATATGAGAGATCTTATAATAATGCAAGAATTTTATATGCTAGTGAGTTTTAAGCTATTTTTTATAGATGTAAGCAATCGTATAGTAGATCCATATGTAAGCTGCATATAAATATACGTTGTGAATTGCTAATTGGACTGTTTTTTAGAGTTCGGAGTGACATATGCTGTTTTTTATATTTTATATATGTATAAATGAGGGATAATATTATAATAATGTTGAGTTCTTATATATTAGTGCAGTTATAAATATATGAATATATATAGTTTTTATAGCAGCAACTATTTGAACAAGAGACTCACATACACGTTGCATATAAGTATCTGTTTTGAACTGTTATTTTGAACTGTGTCTTTAAGAAATTTAGAGTTTGTTGGTTGAGTGACGTATGCAGCAATAGGGAGCATGCGCACAACTACAACGGAAGTGAGGGATTGATGCTATGAGCAACAGCATGTGAATTTAATTTACTAAATGTGAGTAAATTTTATATTTAAATGTAGTTAAGTCTTATCTGTGTTATTAAGGTCTGAGGAAGCCACCAGGAAGGTGGTGAAAGCGCTTACCTACTTTGTATATAATAAATTACATGTTTTTGGAGCTGTACATCTTGCGACTGTTTTATTTCTTAAACTTACCACACTGACCCCTGCATATTGCACACATGCAACAATATAGATTGGGACAGTTCTGGCAATCAGTGCTCCAGTGATATTACTCCTCAAACTTACATGTTACTGCATTTCTACATGGGATTGTGGGGGGGGGGTGGATGCACACCTGAGGACTTTAAACATTTGCAGTGACTGTACTGGTATTAAGGTTACTCTGTTGGTTTCCATTTAATACTGTATTGTGAAAGGAGGCACATCAGTAGAGTACACTTTAGATTTTAATGGCATAAATTTCAGTTTCAGACTTCTTACCCTTCAGAACTAAAATGCAACTGCCAGACTTTTTGTAGTATGTCTGTGTAGGTCTGGATGGAGGCTGTTCACCATTGCAATCATTTGTGGGCCTTAGCCTGGCCTTTCTTTATGATCATCTACACCTGTCCTGCTGGGTGAGGCTGTTGGTGGGAATGTGACCCTCACTGACATCCATGTGTGTGACCTATTGACACCCACAGTTATTTGGGCCATCATATGTACTGCGGTGGGAGTTGTCACCTTGTGTAGTACTGCCTAGTATGTTGACACCAGTATTTGTTATGGATTTTCTGCTGTCCCATATAGCTGTCAGTTGTCTGTTGCTATCCCATTCAGCCACCCAATTCCCTTGCATGCTTGCATCCATATCATACATACAACTATCAGAACATACTACTCCATTCAGTAATTGATAGGAAGGGTGACTTACCTTGTTGCTGGGCCAGTATCGAGGACGGTGCTGGATGGCTGACCATGTTTTATGCAATAATACACTCTCTATACATGGTAAAGCACAGGTAGTGTCATGTTTGGCATCCCTTTTCCTGTATGTGCGAGTCGGAAAGAGGTATCAGTCCCGGGTTCATATTACGTTATCAAAAGACAACATAACTGAATGGCCAAAACATCAAAAAGGCTGTATTTTGAAACTTTTATTGTGAGGGGCTACACCCAACACACCCCCTGCTAAATATAAATTCCAACTCCAAGATCGCACTACAGTGAGGAAAGGGAAAATATCCCAATCTTCACTGTACTGTGATCCCACAATGCAAACTTTGAAATGCGACCGTTTCAATGTTTTGGCCATTCGATTACATTATTTTTCGATAACGTGATAGGAACCCATCAGTCCCAGGGTCCCTACAGTGTCAGTGTGTGTGCTATGCATTGCCTCTTTGCCAAAGCCTGGGCATACTGGGCATGCCTCCTTCTGCCTACAGGAGCAGGCTCAAGAAGTTCCTCTTCTGAGTCCCTCTGTGCATGTGCAGGCCTTGGAAATGGTGGGGGGCTGTGTGGCCCTGTCCAGTGCTGTTCCTGCTGCAGCTGTTTCCGCAGGATGATACTGTGTAGCATGGCACATACTATGAACATTTGTGTACATGTAGCTGGAGAGTACTGCAAGCCTCCACCGGATATGTCAAGGCAGCAGAACCATGACCTGAGTATCCCAAACACACGCTCTACAATGATCCTGGTTTGTGTGTGTGTGCCTCATTATGGTGTTCTTGTTCGGGTGTGTGTGTGAGTGTGTGTGTGTGTGTGTGTGTGTGTGTGTGTGTGTGTGTGTGTGTGTGTGTGTGTGTGTGTGTGTGTGTGTGTGTGCATTTCTGTTGGGTGTCATCAGCCATAGCTAGAGGGCATAGCCAGCATCCCCCAGTAGATGGCCATATGGGATGTCTCCCCTGGCAAACCCCTGATACAGCTGTGAGCAATGCCAAATGTGGGAGTCATGATAGCTTCCAGGGCTGCCAGCACAAATATTCATGATAATGCCCTGGGCATCGCACATGACCTGGCAGTTGATGGAGGGGAAGCACTTGCAGTTTATTTAGACCCTACCCCACTCACCAGGTGGGGCTTTGATGTGTATGTGTGTGCAGTCTATAGCACCAATTACCTCAGGGTATTCTGCTATATTGTGGAAGAGATGCATACTGCTGGTCAATGCCTCACGGCTGCTGGGGAAATATATGTGCTCACTGACATGTGCTGACATGGCATCCAGGAACTGGTGGAGACCCCCATGATATCCCCAGTTGGTCTTTGGAAGGTACCTGTGGTTAGTATTCTTAACCCTGCACATACCTTGGTATCCACTGGGATGGGTTCCCCTCTGTTAGTTCTGTGTGTGAGGCGTGGCCAGCATAGATCGACGATTTGCTGTAGAATGTCCTTGTCTACCCTATAGTGCTCCACTATCTCCAGCTCATGTAGGCCCTGGTAGGTTACTCTGGGTCTGTACACTCTTCTCCTTCTCCTTACTGTGGGTCGGTTGTCAGCATTCTCCTCCTCATCACCCTCAATCTCTAGCACATATTGATGGAGTAAAGCAGCAGCAGCCTCTAACATTTTTAGTTAGTTTTGCTAGTTAAAAATCCCCCATCTGTGTACACTGGTGGTGTAGAGTTTGTGGGATAAAAACAGTCTGAAAGGTGTTTGCATAGTTTATAGTAGTGTGCTAGGCTGCTGCATGTGTAATTGGTTGATTCTGATACATTCCACCTACCAGCTATGCTAGTTTTCCTTAATTGCCTTCCTACTGCTTTTTACCCAAAACCAGTCTGAGAGGTGTTTGCATCATTTATAGTAATGTGCTGGGCTGCTGCAAGTGTAATTGGCTGATTTTGATACATTTCACCTGGCAGCTATACTAGTTCTCCTTGATTGCCTTCCTACTGCTGTATCCCCTTCCCAGTTCCTCCCTATTTAAGCCCCGAGGTATGCTGCACATGCCCAGTGCTGAAATGTAAACAGTGCTGCCATTTCCTCTTTTTTTTTTTTTGTTTATGTTTAAAACCCGGTGCGCAGCGCGCACACCCATTTAGGCTATGTACACAGTGCTCAGGCACATCTGACACACCCCCTAACTTAGCTGTGCTTAGCTAAGGGAAAACACTGGCCGCAGAGCTCCAATGAGCTTAAAGCAAGCATGACACACCCCCTTATGAAATCATCCAGCTCTTAGACTTGTAATGTTGTATTGCTGTACCTACACGGTTAGGTACAAGCTGACACTTTGAAGAAATATGTGATTCAGTATAACTCCCCTCATTTGCATACCCCAGCAGTATATCATTAGTTACTGCACTAAAATGGACCCTTCCCCTTGACAACCAGTGCTCCCTGGTATTGTTTACATTCTGCATGCCATAGACTATAATGGCAACATACAGATTTAACTTAAAATTGAGTTTTCCCATTTTTTTTTCCGGCACAGTCCAGTTTGCGCTCTGCTGCCCTATGCTTAAACGGCTGAGATCAGCCAAAAAAAGTTTAATTTTCATAATTATTAATCACTTTTTAATGCCAATGGCCTTATATTTGGCCATTGGCATGTCTAATGTACATAATACATGCTTTTTAATGAGCTGTCATGCCTCCGTTTTTGTCAGTTGCAGAAATGTACTCAGTTATTTTCTGAATACATTTCTGCACTGACACTGTTCTAACACAGAGACCTGGCAGCTTGTTGAATAGCTAAATCATCTCATTTGCATGTTTTTCACCAGCAAATGAGGTGATTTGCATATTTGCCAGTTTTCCATGCTAGAACAGTGTAGGGCTGCTCATGCACATGAAAAAGGCACTATCCTGAATCGCTCAGCAGCCATTTTCCATGCAGGAGCTCCTACACTGTTCCTGCACAGAAAAAAAACGGCTTCCTGAATCCCGGGGTAAAACTATCCATACTGTGTATTTGAAAAAATACTTATTTTTAAGACATAATATGACAAATTTATAAGACTCCAATACATTCCTCCAACACTATTACAATTACTAAGATCCATAAATAATAAAAACAGAAATAAGTATAAATCTGCAAGAGTATACATTACTAATAAAACACAACCTACCACTGATACCAAAGTTCCTAGATTGCCCATCAAATAGACAAACTACTACACTATCTCTCTGCCTACCAATACCTAAAAGTTGTAAAAAAATAGCCAAAAGCTACCATGACTTATAAATAATTAATATAATAGTATATATACATTAAAAATAATAAGAGACTATTAATTTACTTACATATTATTCCATCATTCAACATAAACCTTTAATAATCCTCTTCTATTAATCACAAATATTAAATAATCCAACAAATAGTATACTATATACCTATTTTTGTAATAGTAGTATAAATTATCAATTAAATACTTCTAAATTTTCTCTCATTCAACATTATTATAATTAAATCTCTAAATAAATGAGTAGAACAGAATGACACCTGAAGATATAAAGATATCTGTGCACATGTATATTTATCAGGCTAAAAGATATATACATATTTTATAGATCTAACAAAAGATCTGAATTAATTTTAGAATTACAGCTGTCTATATCTTAAAATTATGTAACTCTCTTAATATGATAAATATCAAAATATTTAAAACTCCTTTAGCTTATTAAATGGATCCATAACAATATGTGCATTACTGTGGTCAAAGAGAATGTCTTACCATTTCTAAGGAGTAAAGAAACTGCAGTCAACATTGTATTTAAAAGTTACAATGTGCTTAATGCAAATCCCATTCTCCCTTCTGGATTCAAACATATTGAAAAATCTACTTTACTTTCTATCAAAATGGATGTACTGATTCAGCAATATAGCACTCAAATTTCAGCTCTGACGTATGAAATGAGTTATTTCAGGTAGTCTTAGTGAATCTGACAACACATATTATGCAAAAAGCTTCAAAGTTCACATGCCCAAGCTTCAAATTTTAGCTTTCAGGATATTATCAAATGCTTTATATGATTTTCTATGTAACTTATATAAGATCTTGTACATTCACATTTTTGCCATATACAGGTATATGTAATGCATATCTGTCTTATAAGCAGTATGTTATTTAAATGTGTTTTTCTGTCTTATTTGCCCATTAATATTCTACCTTATTCTATATAACTTGTATTTCTAAAATCTCCAATCAAAGAGCTATTTAATCATCCACTCTCTATTAGAGATTACAGTATGTGTATATATTTCTTAATTTACTGCTACTGCTCTTTTATTAATCTTACATAGTAGATATTTCATTCCTTGTGCATTTGCATATTCATAAGATGTTTACACTTCTTAAATAATTCTAATATTACAAGCAATCTTGACTGCATATAAAGAATTCCCACGTGTTTCATTTGAATGTATGTTTTAGCCATTGTGAACTGTTGTTCTGATCTAAGCTTCACGTCCTGACATTAGAATTTGATAACGTGTGAAAATGCCAACATAGCACACAACAGCTACTAATTTCCTCCATAAGTTTCTCATTCTTTTTAATTCTTTTAAACTGTTCTAATCAGTAACAAACGTCTAACTTTACTTCTTCCCATTAATATGTATAGTCACAATTAATAATACTACATCATAAGCTATTAGCATTCAGCAAAATGTAAGGAAATTATATGTCAGCCTCAATATAAAACATTACTATAGCTTTGATTTTAACAATTCTTCACTTCTAAATTTATTTTGAGAAGATTCCTAATATATATATATATATATATATATATATATATATATATATATATATATACTTGAAAAATGCTCCTTTCTGTTTTCACAGACATCTGTGATGAACTTTGAACTAGATTTTCTTCAAAACAGCTTAAGGAGCAGGTTGGAAGCAAGGCAAGCAAGAATCAAGGCATTTTCACACAACTGGAACATTCTTTTGTTCTCAATCTTTTTAAGTCTTATTTCCATCATAAATGATCTGTGAAAGGAATGTGTTATACAGGAACAAAGAAAACAAAATTGCCAGCATTTTAACATGTCTAGTTAGCATGCTACTTAGATCTGACGTTAAGTTAACCTAGCAATGTACATACTAAGCAAAGTTAAAAAAAAATAAAGTAAACTTCTTACTTTATATAGTCTTAAAATTACCAAGTCTATTGTTTATAATTTAATGACATTCTCTTAAAGGAAGTATTTGTTTAAAATTTAGAAATACATTTATATGCTTAGTTAAATGAAATATGTAAAGTCTTTCACTGTAAATATAGTAAAACAGGAAAGCTAACCATTTATAGGTCTTATCATGAAAAATACTTTAGCTTAAAATATAACTACATACTTACACATTTTGAAGCTTAAAGTCCAATACAAACCTTTTACTTAAAGGATAAATCTATTGTTTCAGAAAATAAAAGTCATGCAATCAGAGAATAAAATTCACTCGTTATAAAGCGTTTTAATTTTAAAAGCAGTTTTCCAGGAATTCAGATCATTCTGTCTCTTGCAGGTTGTACTATTTGTTAATAAAAGTGCCTTCCTCCTCCATTGGATTAAATATTTTAAATCCTTCAGAAAGAAATAATTTGATGTTTGCAGGAAACATGAAAGTGGCTTTAATGTTGTTCTTTTAAGTTCTTTAGTCAGTGGTAAGCAAGATTTTTCTTTTTCTCATTACTTTACTGGAATAATAATTGTCTACTGACTACATGTTCACCTATTTTAATAGATGAGCTGGACCATGGTATTTTCTAATATTTGATATTTTTCTAAGCCATATATAAACAACTATAATTAAACAAAGTGTTGAATGCTCCTTCTTTGAATGTGCTCTCAGGGATCTATGTGGCCTTTCAATTCCAAAAGACAAAGTTTGAGGTAGATTTAATATTTTATGTAGCTAGGTTGTAAAGAAGTTTGTTATATTGTCTTGCTCATACTTTTCAGGTATATTATAAATTCTAATGTTATTTCATCTCAGTTTATTTTCCAAATCATCAACTTTATCTATGAGCCAGTTACTTTGGTTTAAAAGAAATTCAGTCTGAAACTTGCCTTCAATTATTCTCCCTTCATGATCATTTAAAGCTTCTTCCATACTGCTGATTTGTGTACAGTGTTGTTTCATAACAATTTCTAAATGTTCTGCCTTCTTTCTGGACTCTTTTTGAAACTTTCTATTTTTGTATCCAGTTTTATCCATTTTAAGCAATACATTCTGCATACTAGATATTAGATACTGGATGTCTTTTTTAACACAAGAATCCTTAGTGGCTCATGCTGAAGTCTCTTCTTTCTTAACCAAGCAGTTGAAATTCTGACCGGAAAATTATAGCTTTTGAAGACCTTGAATCTATAAATCTTTTCTCTATTAGTGAATAAAATTAGCTAACAAGTAGCTCCAAATTAAATTTTCCCATTATATTTTCTGTCAGAGAAAAGTTTGAAGTCACATAGCTTTCATCAGTTGCTGCTCTCAGTTAGCCATCTTGGCCATGATCCCTACAATTTTTTTGAGGGTTTTCATTAAGACAAATAGTCTAGTAATTTGTGACATGGGTTCTAATGGATATGACGAGAAACAAAAGTATAACAGATCAACCTGCCAAACATTATTGTATGTATGTAACATAAAAGCTGAAACTAGATATGCAAAAAATCTTTTATACATAACAGGTGGGAATAATAACTTTTTATCATAATGGCAAAACATTTCATGTTATCTTTGAGTGTGAATTGTCTCACAAGTATATACAAACAAGAAAAAGTAGTGAACTGTATTAAAAATGCAGAGTGCAAATGGTTATGCTGCAGGAGACACATTTGGAAAGAATTGATTGTGTGAATTTGATAAAGAAAGGATTTTAGGATGTTTATTCAGCAGAATATCTGGGTCAAAGGGGAGTACTTATAATAATTGGTAGAGGAGCTCTAATAGTGATAAAGGTGGATAAAATATAATAAAGGTAAATTTGTTGTGGTAATGGGCTACTGGAAAGGGAGGAGGATTACACAAGAATGTATTTCTATTCCACCTAAACCTGCTAAAATTGGGCTTAAGGAAATTCTCAGAGAAATAATCAGCTATCAGGAGGGAATATTACTCACAGGTGGTCACTGGAATTTGATTTGCAACTGTGAGGATGTATCTGGGGAACCTAATACTAAAAGAAGGCAGATTTTTGAAGAAGTTTGTAAAAATATGTAGTATGGAATATACAAATTCAAAAGTAGGAGCTCAGAGAGAATTTACATATTATTCCCCAAGGTACAAAAATTGGGTTAGTATAGACAGTAAGTATATTTCACAGCAGCATGTGCATTTATTTATTTTATTTATTTATTTCCAGTTTGATGACCGGGGAAGTCCACTGGGCCAAGCAGAGCTCATTTTCAGTGGAGACCCAGGGAGAAAAGCTCCAAAAGCAGTTAACAGAATATAACATAAGTAAAGTAAAGAATATACAGTATACAAAAGCACAAATATACAATTTAAAATACAAATACAAAATCAGGATGTATATGTTTAAAAAAAAACAAATGTTAAAATATAGATAAAGTCAAAAGTAATACAGATAATATAATTAAAAGTACAAGTTATAAAGCAGTAATACAAGTTTAGTGTATGTTCTAACAATAATTTTGGTGATCAGAGGTGGTAGTAGATGAGATTGAAGGGAGCTTTGAAAGAGACAACAGTGTTATTTAGGTGGGAAGGGAGCAGGAACAGTCCCAGTTTGAGGTAAGGTAAGAATAGAGGAGAGATTTGAAATTAGAGTGGTTGTGAGTACAGCTGAGGGAGGGCATAGTTTAGCCAAGGAGTGCAATAGAAGTAATTGGGCAGGAGGGCAAAGGGATTTCAAGATTTTAATGAGGTTTTGGTTTTCATAACTAAGAGTATGACTGGGAATGTAAGTGGTTAAGATAGATGAAAGAGAGGGGCAGATGGACGGTTGAAATATGAGTTTGTGAGCAGTGGTGAGTTGTATGAATTTCAGGCAATTAGGAAGCTCAAGCCAGTTTAGGGAGTGGACGGAATGGTAGTGATGAATAGAGTCTTTGGATCCTGTAGCAAATTTACAGACTTTGTTATAGCAGGCTACCAGTTTGTTTTTTAGGCTAAGTTAAAGATGAGTAAGTTAAAGGGCAAAATACATAAGAGAAGGGAGCAGGTAGGAGGAGACTTGAGTATGTCTGGTAGAAGCGGTTAGATAGTGATTTTGTCTATACAGTAGACCTAGTTTTTGAAGGGAGTTTTTTGATATTATTTTGGATGTGGATATCGAATTTTAAATGTTCATCAATGGTGGCTCCAAGTAGTTTGGTGTGAGGTACAATATCGATTAGAGTGTTATTGTGGATTTTTATTTTTAAGGAGCTTTTGTCTATGGTAAAATTTCTCAAAGGAGAGAATATTATGATTTGTGTTTTGTTAGCATTGAGAGCAAGATGGTTGTTTAGCATCCAATTTTTGGTATTGGAGAAGGCTGTTTGGATTTTTTGAAGGAGTTTTGTGGGAGAGTTTGCTGTACAGATGATCGTGGAATCATCAGCATACTGTATCAGTGTAGCATTATATATGGATTTATGAAAGTTATTAATGAAAATATTGAAAGGTAATGGGCTGGGAATAGACCCTTGGGATGCTGGAGGGATTGTTGAAAAAGAATGAAGTGGAATTTTTCCATTTAACAGCTTGTTGTCTATTTAAGAGAAAGTTTGTAAACCAGGCTATGGAGGATAGAGAGACATACATATAATATTCTGTATGGTTATTGTTATTCTCCTTAAGGATTTTCATCCAAAAATCCCAGTCTCTCTCTATTTCTTGAGCTTCCCACCTGTTTCATCATCATCCCTGCCCACTTTGATTTATAACTTTCTGTTTGTACTATGTATAGCAGCCTTAACTGCATATCTCGGAAATACCCCTTCAAATCAGGTAATCTCAAACCAACTTTTTCTATTAAAAAAATAAATGTTTTAGATTACTAGGCTAACAGCTTAAGGGCCCATACAAGCCTAGCCAATATAATCCAATTTTACCCAATATATGGCCCCCAGAGGCAACAGGATAGCATGGATTTCTGCCTGTGCATTGAATATCTTGCACTTTGCCACTGTCCATAAGGAACATAGGCACTATCCCAGGTGTAAATGTGTGATTCCCTATCCATTGATCATACTTGACTCTTTCCCTCTTCCCCTAACAGATAGAATCTTTCAACGTATTATTGATTGCTATCCACAACTTCTCCCCTGGTGTACAAAAATATGTTTGACTTGTGCATTAAACTAAAGGAACTTAAAATGTCTTCACTGCTTGCATCTTGCTATCAATATCCATAAAACTGAGCTTCCAATTTCTCATTTTTGTATTATCTTTTGTTAAGTCTCTTTCCACATATCCTTGCTGCCATAGCAGAATCCTCTTTAAACTATACTTCTAAGTACTTAATTGTATCATGTCCCCATAAATATGGGTATTGCTGAACCAATTTGTGTGTGGGTACACAGTTGTAGATTGGTTATATATCACCATTTTTATCTCATCTCCACCTATCTTAACTGTTAGTAATTGATTTCCACATTTCTCTGCTTTATACTGATTTTCATAAAATTTCTGGAATATTTCTAATACATCTACAGGATCTTTGATTATTTTTCTTGTTATAGTTTCCATAAGATTAGCAACAGCCCTTTCTACTTTCTGTTGCCTATCCATTGTGCTAAAAGCTTTTGTATTTTGGAGTTATTATCAAAAAACAATTGCTTAACAGCAGTCTTTCTTCTTTCTGAAGTCATGCAAATTATCCAGGTAGTACCTTATCTTCTATTTAACACTCAACAGTTGTGCCTCTTCTTGTTCTGTGAGATCCCCCCTATTCTGCAATACTTTAACCTTTGTCATTCCCTCTAAATAATTGTTGTTACTTCTTAATCATATCTATTTTTCTTTTATTCCTCCCCCTTTTAAACTCCACTTTCATTTTAGCCCATTTCCTAGCTTTATTTTCTGAAGAAATTTCTACCTTCCCTAACAACTCTCAAATAATGTCCACTACCTATATCTTATGCTCCTCTCTGCTTAACTGAGAGGTGGGAAAGCACCAGTGTCTCATAATGAAATAAACATGACAAGTGAAAAGTGAGAAATGAGAAGAAAGTATTATAAGAACTAAGCCAACATGGGAATGGAGAAAGGAGAGTCTTCTGATAGGAATGACTACAATTAGGGGTACAGAGAATAGGGGGGCTGGAATTTACTGGAGAAATCTGGCAAAGGAACCAAGATATTGAGAGCAAATAATTAGACAGGGAAAGATAATAAAATGAGAAGAGGCCAATAATTAATTTGGACTGCAGACCAAATTGCCTTCCCTATCAAAGATTGATATCAGAGTTTTGGCAAAGAGAAAGGAATGAAAGACCAGTACTGGTAGAGTTTTTGGTAGAATCTAGAACAAAAATTGCCTTTAAAAAGGGAGAATTAGTAGGGCATATAAAATATTGCATGATAACTAAAGGATTCAATCAAAGGAGGTTAGAGAGGATTAGAAAGAGAGATTTGATAAGCAAGTCAAAGAGAAACAATGGGAGGATTTATGTATGGCTTCTAAATATGCAACAAAGTCAAGAAAATTAAGGACCTTTGCTTGGAAATGTTTACACAGGTATTTTTATACCTCAAGCAGACTCCAGAGAATTTTTCCACAGGAAAATTTCAAATGTTGGAGATATGATAGGGAAGAAAGAGGTAACTAAGGATATATTTTTGGGGAATGTAATTAGTTGGCAGACTTTGAAAAATTACTCAGACTACTCTGTCAGAAATACTGGGTGTGCAAACTGGTGTAACTAAGGAAAACATTTTTTTTTGTTTGTTTCTTTTTGAGCTGTGATACAGAATCAGAATTGTCTAGGCATAGTACGGCCTTGCTGAGGTTAGTTCTGATGGCTGACAAAAAAGCAATTACTAGAAAATGCTAATCAAACTCTAAACCAACCATACTAGAAGTAGTGAATATAGTAACATAGATAAAAGAACTGGAAGTGGGATCTTTAGAAAATGGTAGGGGCAAATTACATAGAATACAGGAATTGTGGGAAGAATGAGGTTTAAAGGAAGGCAGGAACTGAATGAGCTGTAATGCTTGGCAATGAGTGTATCGAAGATTATAAGGGATGTATGTTTGCAACTGAAAATATGCTAATATGGTTTGTTTTCATTTATGTAAATGTGTGATTGCCTATGTCATAAGTGATAATTCAATACAGATGCTTCTTGTTTAAAACACTTATAATAATTACCTCGTATGTTTCAGTATTTCTTCAATAAGTGACAGCTAAGGTATTCATTTAGTTGTAAATCATATTTTTCTTTAAGTACTCTGTCTGCATTACTGAGTATTGTTTTAATAGTCCCTGTGAATTCTATTAACCTATGCATACGTAATCTCTACTAGCATTGTCTTTATTGTTTAAACTAAAGCTCTATTTATTCGCTTTCAAAATATCCCCTTCCACCGAAGTTATCCAGTGTTAGTTGCATGTCAGGCATTAATAAATGAAGGTATTTGTAAGTGTGGAAGGGATAAATTATGCTGAAAAGATTACATCGATGAATAAAGTCAGATGCCTTGTGTTTTAATATCATTCAGTATATCAGATACGCCTAGGCAACATGCTTGATTTAGGAGCCCATACAAAGGAAAATCAGGCAGTCTGAGCAAGTCCATAGTAGGTGGTTGGCAGACTGGAAAAACAGTTATTTGTTTAGAGGAGTCTGCTATGGGGGTGTAGCCCTCAGGAAGATATCTGTTATCACCCCATCAATTATTAAAATAGCAGTGGGGGATATGCTCAAGATGTAGAAGAAATTAAGCTGGAACCTTGGATCCCAACTACAGAATGAACTCCAAGGTAAGGGCATTAATAGTTATGCTGGCTTCAAAAGGGAGCAAGATATTTTATAAGAGGTATTAGCTAATATCTCATGATTGGTCAAGCATTTAAATCACTTTGAAGAGACCACTACAGTCAGGTTTGCATAAAACACATGGAGTAAGTGTAAAATGTTATTCAATGTAAAGGTAGTCCTTTACAGAGAGATCTGTGGACGAAGGCGGGAGCAAAAATACAAGGGAAAACCAGACAGAGTAGAGACAGAAAGGTAGGGGACACTCAAAGCGAATTCTTCAAAGGTGCAGAAAAGGTAATATCTATTTTTGTTAATAAATCAGATCTGACTAAATAGACTTGCAGTTTTCACACAGAAATCAGAAGAGATGCATGGAATCACAATCAAGTAAGGGTAAGGCTGATCTTGTCCAGAGGCAAAAATCATACTGGCTACGAAGTAGAAACCTAGAATCCATTTACCTCTCTCAGTGAGTACAATATATAAGATTCATCATCAGAATTCTTTTTTCTGTCAAAAAGTGAAAAGCTGCGATGGTACAGAGATTGGCGGGGATGCGACTAGTTTGGGATTTCAATAGATGTGTAATGAAATTGATTTCTTATTTTATCAACGCTCATATTTTCATCTGTAGACAATATTATTGTATAATTTGACTGAACATCTTTGTATATGTGCAGATAGTTTCAATGGTTGTTGTTGTTCTACTTTCTTTTGTAATCTGTTGTTGAAAATTAATAAAAAGTACTCCAAAAATGTGGGGGCTCTTATCATGAATTACCTGCCAGTTGTATACAGAAACAATCCAGCTATACAAGCTTCTACTTTTGTTCATTACGCCTATTTTCTTGACAGAGCCCTACTGCTTGGAATTGTGATTCAAGTACTTTAACAAATGAGCTGTCATGCTGATTCCATGTAGTATTTAATATTTTATATGCAACACGATATGCAAATGTGTTGAAATGTAAGAAAAAGGGGAAGAATGGATCTGTATCTAAATATGGTGAAGATCTGTTTTGTAAAATATGAAATGTGAAATATAAATAGTTGACATGCAAAGCAGTTACTATCCATTAAGTAACAATTTAACTGTGCAGCATTTTCTGATTTCTCTGTAAAAATATAACAGGACAAAAAGAATAAGAGGTGAGAGGAAGATTAATGCCTAATACTTTTATGGATGATGTGAGAAGAAGTGCAATAATCTCAGAAAATGTTTTTATTCTTTTAAAGAAAAAAAATGCATAAGATACTGTTCTAAAAAGGTATTAAATCAAGATACAAGTGAAAAAGTTGTATTGGATTACCCTTTCCAATGAGGAGTAATACATAAAACAAAATGTGTAAATGGTATACAACATTTTACCACTTTGATAATAATTCTAAAAAAAAAAAAAGTACAAGATCAAGATAGTACAAAAAGATAAAAACATAATAGGAAGCAACCCCTTACCACCACCCCCCTTGACTAGTGGTAATTTCAGTAGATGCTTCTACCATCTTGCAAGTAGAAATTTTGCTACTGTGTAGTAAGAAAAATGTTTTAATAAACACCAAAAATCATAACTAAGAAAGACATTATATTCAAAATCTGTCCTCAAAATAGCCACAAGTTTCTTCTACCAAGTATAAAAACAGGATAAGGTCAATACATAGGTTCATAGGGGTACTAGGCTATTGGCCCTAGGGCCTATACAAGCCTAGCCATAACAATTCCCTGGATATTTCTTTTCCTATCTCCCATCCAATCGCCAAGGTTCCTTCTGAAGAGGGCCAAGGAGGCGCTCTGCTTGACATGTATGAGCAGTCTATTCCAGAGTATGGGGAGTCTCTAGGTCAGGAACCTATCCCTCCAGCATGTTTTGTTCATTGTGATGACAAGGTTTAGATCCCTGGAGCGTGTGGTTCTGAGGGATTGGGATTTCTTTAAGTGGAGCATGTCCAACAGCTCAAGGTTTGACATGGCATTGTATGTTAAGCAGAGATCACCTCTGAGTAGACGATATACCACAGAGTATAGCTGGAGTTTTTTTAGATGGTTAGTATAGGGCATCTGCTTTAGGCCTGTGATTCTTTTAGTGAGCTATTTCTGCAGCCTTTCCAGCTGTTTCAGATGTCTTGTGAGGTACATACCAAACGGGGCGTTGTACTCTATAATGGGTCTAATGAGGGATGAGTACAGTGGGACAATGACCTCCTTTTTTCTGGATGAAAAGTCCTTAGTGATGAGGTGTGCCACATAGAAGGATTTCCTGACTGTTGTGGCAATGTGGTTATCGAAGATGAGACCACTGTCCACTTGTGTACCTAAGTCTCTCATCACACTTTCGGTGTTTAGTGTACTGCCACTTATGTGGTAGTTCATGGGTATATGTTTTTTCCTAAAGGGGATAACTATACATTTCTTGGTATTAAGCTTGAACCCATGGGTCCGGCACCAATTATCTGTTTCTGTAAGGCCCTTTTGTAGAATATCCACATCATTTGGGGATTCAATACTGGCTCACAGTTTGCAGTCATCTGAAAACTTTGTTAGCATGTACTTCAGAGAAGTAGATGCCAAACAAGATCGGTCACAGGACTGAACAATGAGGTACTCCACTTGTCACCTGTCTGGAGCTGGATTTGGAGTCAGCTACTTTTACATTATGAGGTTCTGTCAGTAAGTCAGTTGGCAACCCATTGACTAAAGTAGGGATTTATGCCCAGCTTAATAAGTTAATCTTTGATTCCAGAGTGGGGGGTGGTTTCAAAGGCTTTGGCGAGGTCCAGATAGGCTGTGTGGACCACCTTACCCTTGCCCACAGCTCTGGACATTGATTCAAAAAAGTCGATCAGGTTCAGGAGACAAGATTAGCCCTTCACAAACCAAAACTGGGTGGGGTCCAGTGTTTGTAGGTTGCCAATGTTTTTGTTTATAAGTTTCATGATAATGCGTTCCATGCACTTGCAGATCAGGCTTGTCAGACTGATGGGACGGTAGTTCCCGGGATCCAAGGTGGCTCCCCCTTGTAGAGTGGGATAACTGTAGCTGTGCGCCACTCAGTGGGCATGAAGCCTTAGGTGAGGCTATGACTAAACATGACACTTAGGTGAGGTGCCAGTTCATTTTGTAGTTCATGTAGTACACAGCCCGGGATGTTATCTGGTCCCATGGATGCTGTATTCTTAGCTATGTAGAGTGTGGTTTCTACCTGTGTGGCTGTGATTACCAGAATTTGGCAATCTTTTGGTATTGAGATGGGCCCTTTAGGGGGTGAGAAGGGGGTGAAGTTGGCACTAAATCGATCTGCCAGGATATTGTCAATATCCTTGGGATCAGTATATTTAATGCCATTCTGTTGTAGCTCAGAGCAGATCTGAGCATTGCCATTTAGATTCTTGACATAACTATAGAATACCTTGTGGTTGTCTTTGGAACCTTTGGCAATTTTATTTTCGTAAATTGCTTTGGAGGATTTTATGAGGGATCTTAGCTTCTTACTGAGGCTGGTAAGGGAGTTTTTTGCATCCTGGAATTCTCCTCTTTTCTGCAACAGTTTCTTCCTTCTGTTGTATAGTTTGTTTATGGCAGGGGACCACCAGATTGGCTTCCTGTTTTTGGAGGATAGCATCCTGGTTCTATTTGGGATGACACGATTCATGTATGAGTGGTTGTGCTCATACAATGCCTTAGTGTAGGATTCAGCAGTTGAACTTTCAGCTCCCATCTGCATGGGTGTTATGACGTTTGTCATTTCTGACTTCAGTGGCATGAAGTGGCTTTGGAGAAGTTTTTTACGGAGGTTTCCTTACTGGGGGATGGGGGTGGGATGTGGATGTCAAGGGTGATTAGCTTATGGTCAGACCTGACCAATGAGGGGGTGACCACTGGTGTGGAGCATCTATCTCCCATGTTGGTAATGACCAGGTCTAGGATATTGGAGTCCCTGGTGGGACAATAGATCAGATGGTCCAGGGCATTGGAATTTATGAATTTCAAGAACTGTTGGGAAAAGGTGTTGGTACCCGAGTAGTTCTCCCAGTTAATGGCAGGGTAGTTGAAATCACCCATTATTAGGTTGTTTTGTTGTATTCTAATATTTTCCAGTATGTTTAGAAAGGTGTAGTGAGAATCTTGGGGCATTGTGGGTGATCTGTAGCAAGCTACAATTTTGATTGCAGTCTTACCTAGTGTTAGTTGCACTTGAAGAATTTCAGATGCATTGTGTTGGGCAACTAGCCTGGAGGTGTGAATATCCTTGGTGAATATGAACACTCCTCCACCTTTAGTGTTTTGTTCTTGGTTTGGTGGCCAAAAAGTATGGTAAGAGTTGTAGCCTGGTATTGCAGGGGTGCTCTCTGGAGCCTTGAACCAGGTCTCAGTTACTGCACAGATATCGATGTTCTCCATTTTTAGGATTGCCTCGAGAGAGTGCATTTTGAGGTTTAGACTTCTAGCATTGGGTAGCATTACCTTCAGATTTTGCATGCTTGTATCTGTTACAGTGGTGGTTTTGTCCTTTGAAACTTGGCACTATAGGGGTGGCAAGAGCTTTAGCCAGTAACCTGAATCCCATGGGCGACAGGTCCAGACCATCTCTGGCAAAGCATCATGGTTTGTCGATCATGTTGTCCCAGGCAGACAGATACTGGATACCATTTGAATGACACCAGAAGCTTAGCCAGTTGTTGAAGTCAATCATTTTGTCCTTATACTGTGGTATCATTCTGGGTGAAGGCAAGATGCTACTCAGGCTAGTGTCATACCTGCCTGGACCACATGATCTGAGAGCTCTTCCATGTCTCTTTTCATGTAGTCCAGGGAGGTATGTCTCAAGTCATTCACTCCAACATGGACAATGACAGAGTCATATTTGTATTTGTTGTGGAGTGACTTGAGTGCAGGCATTATGTGATGGATCTTGGCAGCCGACAGGCAGCTGACTGTAATTTTCTCCTTGTACAGTCTGGTGAGTGAGACATCAGTGTGCCTGACTATAGAGTCACCTATGAATAAAGTGTTGGGTACATTTTCTTGCCTTAGGGGCTGTTGTTGGGTGGCACACTGGTGTTGTGAGCTATGTATCACTTTGGTTGGGACTGTTTGTTTGAGTTTCAGCTTCGGAGGTCCTTGTTGCTTGGGCAATTTAATGTTAAGGGCCTGTGCATATGTGGGTTTAGTGTTGCTATGTGTGGGTGTTGATGGTGTGGTTTTGAAGGGCTATGTGTTGCTTTAGGTATAGTGCAGGTGTTAACCTTCTCCTCTTGACTGTCTAGCACAGTCTTGGCCAGAGAGAGCTTTGCTTCAGTTTGGCTATGTAAGTACATCTCTCGCAGGTTGTAGTGTTGGATGGTAGGAGGAGTTAGATGTCTGTGTACATGAGGCAGTTGCTGCATTACCTCAGTATGCCCAGATTCACCAGGTGGACAGAAAAAAAATCACCGGAAGCTGACCCTTGGACATGCCTGTTTAGGTGCTTTTTTTGTAAAGTACAAGACCTGTTTTCCCTTACCTTTGTAAGGTACTTTGCAATTATAGTCTGTTTAGTGCCTACGATTAATTTCTCCTTATTAACAAGGAGAGTTGAGTGCTTGTATTAGTTTAAGGCTTCCTAGTGCTTTCCAGCAGGTTTTAGAGCAAGTGCTAGTCACAGGGGTTCAGATTTTAATGCTACTACTGAGAAACCAGCTAGTTCTAAGGGAAAATTTGAAGAGCAGACTTTCTGGCACCTGGAATAGTTTGACCGTGGCCCCACGGTGCTGCATGATGCGAAAAATGTGCAAACACATGTACTTTTAAGCCAGAAAGTTAAAAGGGATAGAAATCAGCCCAAAATGGATAATAAAATTATAATTTCAGAGCTGGAAACCACTCCTCTAGTTCTAGATAGGTAGTACAATGCTCACCACTCCCACTGGTAAGCAGTAGGGCTTCCCTCTACCACAGGAAGGTCTGGATAGCTCTGAACACAGAAAATATAGTCCTGAAACCAGCAAAGTCTGGGATCTGGACTATACTAGCTAGGAAAGGTGGGAAATGAGCAAACCAGATAGTATTTTTTTTTTTTGTTGGTTAAAACAGGCTAAACAATGCAATAATACAGTAAACAAACACAGAAAAGGCTAATGCACTTGAGTGTGTAACCCTAAACAGTAAATTAAATTAAAACTCTACAAAATCAGCAATTTAAAACTTTTTAAATGAAGCAAGGCAAGTGCACAACTGAAAAACGATTTAAGAGGCAGTAATACAGTAGAATAAGTAGCTAGTCTACATATACAGAAAAGCAGCTAAAACAACATTAAAACAATTCAGAAATAAATAAAAATGTGTCTAAGCAGCAGAGACCTCCAAAGCAGACACCCAAGCAACCGCTACTCCAAAACAAGACACGTGCAACACATAGCTCACAAAGCCAGTGTGCCGAACAATCACAGCCCTTAAGGCTAAACAACACACCTGATACACTTGTAATAGGTGACTCTATTGTCAGGCACATTGACGTCCCGCTCACCAGGCTGAACAAGGAGAAGGTCACGGTGAGCTGCCTGTCGGGCGCTAGGATCTGCCACATAACACAAGCACTCAGGTCAATCCAAGGCAAGTAGAAATATGACTCAGTCATTGTCCATGCTGGTGTGAATGACCTGAGACGTACCTCCCTGGACTACATGAAAAGAGACATAGAGGAGCTCTCTGAGCATGTAGCCCAGGTGGGTATGACCCTGACCTTGAGTAGCATCTTACCTTCACCAAGAATGATGCCACAATATGAAGACAAGATGATCAATTTCAACAATTGGCTTAAGTATTGGTGTCATTCAAAGGGGATCCAACGCCTGTCAGCCTGGGATGACATGCTCGACAAGCCATGATGCTTCGCTAGGGATGGCTTGCACCTGTCACCCCTGGGCTTTCAGATATTGGCAAAGACTCTTGCTACCCCCATAGTGCCTTTTTTAGGTAAGGCTCAAAAGACAAACCCACCTCCATAGGTATCACAAGGGATAAGAAACTAAGAGTAATGCTGCTCAATGCCAGAAGTCTAAACCTCAAGATGCACACACTCGAAACTCTCCTTAGCATGGAGAACATCGATATCTGTGCATTAACAGAGACCTGGTTCAAGGCTCCCGAGAGCACCCCAGCACTATCAGGTTATACCTCATACCATGCTTTCCCCAAAACTTGGACCGAACCACAACAGGAGGGGGAGTATCAATATTTGTCAAAGATACCCACACTTTCAGGTTGGTGGCACAGCATGAAGCATCAGAGACTATCCATGTGCAACTAACTGTGGGTAAAACTGCCTTCCAGTTTATAGCCTGCTACAGACCACCCTCCCAAACCCAGGAACCCCACTCGGCCTTCCTGAGAACACTGGAAAATATGAAGGTCTCTCCAAACACCATTATATTGGGTGACTTCAACTACCCAAACATAGACTGGGAGCATTACTCTAGCTCAACACCTAGCCCAAAGGTTCCTAGAATTTATAAACTCAAATGCTATGGAACAACTTGTTACCACTCCCACAAGAGGGAAAACATACTGGACCTGATCATCACCAACATGGGGACTCTATGCTCCAGACCAGAAGTGTATCCTCACTGGTAAGATAAGACCATAAACTAATCTCACTGGATATTCACATCCCGACCCCACCCCCTGCCCAGAAAACCACAGTGAAAAACTTCTCTAAAGCAAATTTCACACTCCTCAAAACCGAGGTGGAATCCTTCAAAGTCCCCGGGCCTGTGGAAAATATGGCCCAGACCGCAGAATCCTTTATAAATGCATTCTATGAACACCTTCAGGAATGCATGGATCATGCAATCCCAAATAAAACCACGACCCAATCCTCCAAAGGCAGAGGTCCTGTCTGGTGGACCCCAGCCATAAACAAACTATACAACAGAAGGAGGAAGCTACTACATGATAGAGCAAAATCCCAAAAAGGGAAGGCATCTCTGATCAGTATTAGCAAAAAACTACAGGCACTCATAAAATCGTCTAAGGCCAGCTTTGAGAGAAAAATTGCACAGGACAGTAAGGATAATCACAAGGCTTTCTTTAGTTATGTTAGGAACCTGGGTGGGAATTCCCAGATATGCTCAGAATTAGTCCAAAATGACAAAAAATACACCAAACCCACAGACATTGCCAACATCCTAGCTGACAGGTTCAGCAACTCCCCCACCAAAAGGCAAATATCTATCCCAGCAGAGTGCTGCCCCCCCCTGATATCTCAGATGCTCAGATAAGAGCTGCCCTCTCCAAAGCAAAAAACACAGCATCAATGGGACCAGACGACCTACATGAACTCCAAGAAGAGCTAAACCCAAACATAAAACTACTGTTCAGTCTCAGCCTTACTACAGGATATGTACCCAAAGAGTGGCGTACAGCAACAGTGGTCTCTCTCCACAAAGGTGGTGCCTCAACGGATCCTGGAAACCATCGCCCCATAAGCCTGACTAGCTTGGTCTGCAAAGTTATGGAAAGGATCATCATGGACCTCATAAATAAAGATATTGGGGACCTACAGACAATGGATCCTACCCAGTTCGGCTTTGTTAAGGGCAGATCCTGCCTCTTATACCTGGTCAATTTCTTTGAAACAGTCACCAAGGCCATTGGAGGAAGGTGGTCCACAGCCTACCTGGACCTGAAAAGCCTTCGATACAATACCCACTGGCATTATAGATAAGCTCACCAGCTTAAATATAAACCCCTATGTCACTAGATGGGTTGCAAACTGGCTCAAGGACAGAACCCACATGGTTAGAATTGCTGGAGCCATGTCAAACTCCAAACCAGTTACAAGTGGCGTCCCACAAGGCTCAGTCCTGGGACCTCTCTTGTTCGGTATATATTTCTCGGAGGTACAGACCAACACAGAAGGATTGTGGCTGACCAAGTTCACAGATGACTGCAAACTGGGCATCATAATCGACTCTCCAGCCGACACAAGCATCCTCCAAAAGGGCCTCATAGAAACAGACAACTGGTGCCAGAGCCATGGCCTCAGGCTAAACGCCAAAAAGTGTATAGTCATCCCCTTTGGCAAAAACGAAGTGCCCACAAATTACCACATAGGTGGTAATCCATTAAGTACAGAAGAAGTAATTAGGGACCTGGGGACCCAAGTTGATAGCAATCTCTCATTTGACAACCACGTGGCCAAAGTGGTTAGAAAAACATTTTATATAGCCCACCTAATCATGAAGGGATTCACATCTAGATCAGGGGAGGTCATCGTGCCTCCTTACTCATCCCTCATCAGGCCCATAATTGTACAATGCCCCTTTTGGGATGTACCTTACCATACACCTGCAGCAACTGGAAAGACCCCAAAAGTACCTCACCAAGAGGTTCAAAGGGCTCAAACAGATGCCATATGCTGCCCGGTTAAAGAAACTCCAGCTCTACTCAGTGGCATACCACATGCTCAGAGGCGATCTGTGTCTGATGTATAAAGCCATGTCCAACCCGGAATTAATGAACATGCTGCACCTCAGAAAATCCAAATCCCATCGAGCTACGCACTCGAGAGACTTGAACCTCAGCACTGAAATAAATAGGACATGCTGGAGGGACAGATTCATAACCCAGAGGCTCCCTTCACTCTGGAATAAAATTCCAGTCCAGGTTAGGCAGACTCCCTCATTGACTCTCTTCAAGAGGAATCTTGATGAGTGGATGGGAGATCATAGGTTTACCCCGGATATCACTTCTGTGTCACTGTTAGACAGAGGCACAATATACTAACCTCGAAAAAGGGCACAGCAAAATTAATTTAAAATGGGTGGCGAAAGCCAAACACACTCTGGCTAGGCTTATAAATGCCCTAGGGCAGATAGCCTAGTATGAACCTATGAACCTATGTAGTGCTACCTAGAGCACTTGAGTTGTAGCAATATTAAGGCAAATACAGTTTTAATAAATGCACTAAAATATACTTTATACTTCCAAAATGTTTGAGAAGCAAAGTCAGAACACAAGGAGATTCAGGTGATTTTTTTTTTTTTTTTTTTTTTTAGAAAGGGAGGAAGGAGGAACAGAAGGAAAGAAACTAAGTGGGTTGGCCTTCTCAGATGTTCTCTCTGTATTAGGTAGAATGAGCTAATGACACTAGACTAGGAGGAGTGTCCAAGATCAAATTTAGAGTAGTGGAGCCAGCAGAAAACCAGCAGTGAGCCAATAGATATGAAATACAGTACAAGTATGCCGTATACAATAAACTTGCTATAAATGTCTAGAATAAGCAATAACGACTAAAAATAAGAAGAGAAACAGGCTGCTTATTGCTATACATCACAGATCAGATGCTCCTCCTCAGCTTGCTCTGTGTGTAATGGCTGATACACTCAAGTTAACTTCTTAAGTAACAGAAAGTTAAAACCTGAAACAACTTTAAAAAAAGCTCAAAAGAACCAATGAGGTGCTTTCTCCAAGCCGTAGATCTGGCAACCCCAACCAGCAATGACCACAAACACTACACTCTCACTGTAGTGGGGGATGGTTTTTGTTAAGATGGCCTGGAAAATAAGCTTAGAACACAGCCTCTAACAAACAAATAGGCCCAGAAACACAATCTTAAATATGGAAACTTTTCAGGCAGAAAACACAACAGGCAGTGAGCCAGTTGCTATAAAATATAGTAATGAAGTATGCAGCAGGCAATAAAAGTGCTATAAATATCTAGAATAACCAATAACTAGTAAAAATAAGCAAAAAGATACCAGGAACCAACCCAGTGGCAAGGAGACCAATAAATGGAATGGAAAGTTTTCCACTGGATGATTCGACACCTACAAAAATCTTTCACTTTTTCATAAGGTTTGCATATGTTCTAGAAACATTGAAAATCCATTTTATAAGGAATCCTTATTCCAAGCAATTAAGATATTATTAAGTCAGACCGTATACATAAGCATCTCTGCATCGACAGGTTTTTTTTTCCTAAACATTTTTTAACTTTTTATAATATTCCCTAGTGGGCCCTGTTTATTCTGAACTGATAGTCTCTGAGCATCTACAATGAATGTGTCTTAAAAGCAATAGTGTAATACAGTTTTATGTGTCTTCATCCTGTTGTTAAAGCTAGATAACTAGCAAGAAATTGAATGAGACCAATAGAAAGGAATAGAGATAATAAACTGTAAATTCATAATTAAACTTTGCTTTGAATTGTTAGATTTCAGTATATCATAAAGACATTAAATAAATAAATGGCCAGTTAACTGGAAGAACAAAAGTCACCCTGCTAAGGCAGACAAATTCTGTTCAATATACTTTATACAAACTTAGAAGAACTGAAATCTCATGATCTAGCATCTTTAAATTCCCTTATCAGATGGAAGCAAAAAAGTGTGCCTTATCATCAAAAAAATCTCTTCCAAATATTTTAAATTCTGTTATGCCAAAAACTGGCTAGGTGAAATAAAAGATGTTTTTTAATAAAGACAGTCTAGTAAGAATATATATTTATATATATATATATATATATATATATATATATATATATATATATATGTATATATATATATATATATATATACATATATATATATATATATATATATATATATATATATATATATATATATATATATATATATATGTATATATATATATATACATATATATATATATATATATATATATATATATATATGTGTATTAATTCTGCTAGTAATATGCACCAATTATTGATATGTATATAATAGCTGATTCTCTAAGATATCTGATGTACAGTTTCCTATAAATTATAGGAATAATGCCCACAAAAAGAACAAAACTGAGAAACAGTTTGTACTAGTGTACACAAAATTCTTATCTCCAGAATGTAAAAGAATCTTTTGACTTTACACTTTTTTCACAAAGCTAATAAGCTTGACTTAGTCAATGTAAAAAAATGCATATATAGGATATATAGCTGAACCAAATGTAATTATCTTATCATCTGTATAATCCAAAACAAAATTAAATGAAAATTCTTTAACTCATATGGGATTATGTGTTCAGCAGCTTATAAGGCCAAAAAATAGGATTAAAAGCTAACAAAATAATATTTTGAATGTAATACTTTGAGGAGCATTACTGAAAATTTTGCAAGAGAAAAACTGTGCTGATTCTAATTGTTGATTTAGCCAAGAGGCTATATTCATTTTAATTTCTTATACTGAGGCAGATACATTTCATAATTTACTGTTACATGTTTCCTACGGTGCAATGATG